>NW_021604719.1:3358381-3369954 GCF_004785775.1 Grammomys surdaster
GTCTGTCTGTCTGTCTGTCTGTCTTTCTCTCTCTCTCTCTCTCTCTCTCTCTCTCTCTCTCTCTCTCTCTCTCTCTCTCTTTCTTTCTTTCTTTCTTCCTTTCTTTTCCAAGACAGGGTTTCTCTGTCTGTGTAACCCTAGCTATCCTGGAACTCACTCTGTATACCAGGCTGCCCTTGAACTTAGAGAGCTGCCTGCCTCTGCCTCCAGAGTGCAGGGATTAAAGCTGTATACCACCATGCCTGGCTACATTTCCTCATTTCTTAATGACCATATGACTGTAGTATTCAATGAGTATTTGGGGGTCTTGGTTTTTTTCCTGAGCAATACCCTTGATTATGGTCTAGTAAAGGATTTGGGGATGGGTAAGATGCTGTCCAGGAGCCCAGAATCTTAAGGCATGATTGAGAGGAATGCATAAAAGTGGCAGGTAGGGCCTCCACAGCTCAGCCTCTTCCTTCACAGCAGGTCACCAACTGTGTAGCTGCCCCTCCACTGTATTCTAGATGTGATTCCATTGAATTCTCTTGGTGCTCATTAACTGTAAATAGTGAGGTAAACATGTATCATGTTGTGGCTATACAAGTAAATATAAAACAGTTATTCTGGGAAACTGAAGTTTATTGTGGGATGTATTCTGGACTCATAGTCTGTAAAGGGCACTAGCTTCACACTCAGAATGAAAGTAAGTAACCTTCCCCCCAAATTTTGCTTCTCTGAAGAATATCAGAATAAAAAAAGGAATGGAGATCTGATTTGCTACCAGTTGTTCTGGTCAACTTACTGTGAGCTACCTGGGAGTAGAAAAGACATCACACCTATTACAGGGATTATGTGGAATTCAAATAGAATATTTCTGCCGTTAGACGTTAATGTTGACTTTGAGGGACTGTAATGTTTAGAATGCTTTTGTGTTCTCTAGAGATTATTGAGTGTACATTAATGCTTCTCTGGACGTGGTAAATACCACTTTACAGTTTGTATACAGTTTGTAATTGATAGCCCACTGTCCTTGGCTTTCAGAACATTACTCTTTTCTCCTCCCTTTGAAGACTCCTGCATTTCACATCCCCTTAAGGACTCTACCTTTTTTTATGTTCTCTAACTTGACCTTGAGAACCGTCATGTCCTACTCTCTTTACGTTCTTGTATTTTTCATCTAATCTAATAAATCACCTAAATACAGATGCCTCCCAGATTTATTTCCATGTTCCAGGCTTTTCAATATGACTTGTATATCTTAATGTTTTCTTGGCATCTATTCTTGGATATTAGTGGCCAAAATTGGGCTTTCCTTTCCTCTTCAGAGTTTAGGAAATGTTCTCAGAAAGTGGCCTCACTGTTCATTTTTTATTTTTATTTTTTATTTGTTGTTGTTGTTGTTTGGTTTGGGTTTGTTTTTTGTTTTGTTTTGTTTTGTTTTGTTTTTCATGGTAGAAACTCAGTAAACATCTGTGAGTCTTGCTCTTTGTTCATCATTCCCACATTCAGTACATCAGCAAATTTAAGCAGTATTGCAATCACTGTGCCCATCAAAGCATTTCCATGGCAACCCCTGGTCCAGGTTTCAAGGATACTCCAACCACTCAAATGCAGAGGTGTTGTATAACTTGCATCTTTCTATATTTGCCTCTCCAAGTCCCCCACGTCGGGAGGACAAGGCTTGTAGGTCATATCCTGTCATTTCTTTGTCTAGAGGTCTTAGTGGGTTTTCATGTAGATGAATGGAATCTAGTCTCAGTCCCATTTTCCAAAAGGACTTACTGATGGGCTCCTGTTTGTCCCTTTAAACACACATGCCTTCACTCTACCTCTTGGCCATTTAACTTCAGCCACTCCAGTGTTCTTTATTTCTTTGAGCATACATACTTAGGTGTTATAAAGCCACTGCCTTTACCTCTGCTCTTTACCCTGCCTAGGATGTCCTTTACATGATGGGCTGTTTCCCTTCTCAGTTCCCTGCATTAAATGATGTTCTCCAAAGTCCTCCCTGATGGTCATATCTGTTGTTGTTTCTTATTTATCTTTCCCCATCTCCTGTCCTGTTCATTTCCTTCATCACAACATCCAAAGGCTTAACTACTTTGTTAAATTGCTTCAAATCATCTTTTTGACATTTTTCTTTCCAGATCAAAATTAATTTCTGTGGGCACACTCTCTGTCTATTGTGATTTCTACAACCTAGGAAGAAGCATAGCCCTGGCGTCTGGTGTTTAGAATTTGGCATGGACTATTAAATGAAAAAACAAAAACAACATTATTTTTGTTCTGGGGAGGAAAAAATACTTCTTCCTGACAATACTTCGATGCATACTATCAAGCCCAAAATAAGTTGTTATCTGATAATAAAAGGGAACCATGAATAGAATAGATAGATAATAAAAAGAAATGAAAGAGAAACTTCCCCAGGGAAGTTACCAAAGAAGAAAATTATCTGGATCACTTGTGTAATTTCAGAGTCGGACATGTGCAGTGACTTACCAGTCAGTAGAATAGGTTTGGTGTAAATCTGCAGAATGGTTGAGTTAAACTTATGTCAGACATTTGGTATTCTCATCTTCCATGAGTGTGCTTAAAGAACAGTAGGACCATTACAGCAGTCAGGATAGTCATTATTGAGGTAGAAGTATCAAAGCACCTGTTGCAATGAGCATATGTTCACGTCTGATAGGTAGATGCGGCCCCTGTGTCAAGCCTCAGAGACACAGAGGGGTGGCAGTGTCATTGTCCTTTGTTAAAACATCAACAGGAGGTACAGAAGGAACTGTAGAGCAACTAAGAAGTGTTCAGATTTGGAGGTGATATGAAATCTAGTCTTTGATAAGTGAGAGTTTGCATGATGATGACTTTCTAGGCTACAAGACAGAATGTAGAAAACACAGAAGGGGCTGCAGGGAACAGGTTTTGTAGTTTGCAACTACAGAAATTATGAGGAAGGGCAAAAAGCAATGAATTTGGAGATGGGCAAAACCATGTGCACACTGCCTTGTCTGCTGATGTGGCTTAGGCTTTACTCTCAGGGGATGATGGGATTTTGAATGACATTGTTCTCGATAGTAATAGGATTGATTATATGATGTATGCTTTCAAGTGACCCTTAGATGATGGAGATTGTGAACAAAAAGAGGAATCTGGTAGGAAGGTAAAGGATGAGATTACCCAGGGAGGGTCTATCAGGGAGAGTTAGATATGGACGGTGGTGGCCAGGGGAATGGGTGGGGGGGATGACACTGAGGTCACTGAGAGCAGCAGAGTTGAAAAGAGCAAAGTAGCACAGAAATCCAGCTAAGGGATCTTTTTTTTTTTCCTGAAGTGGGGGATGATAGAAAAGTAAGCTAAAAGTTAATACTGAAGACTGCTTTCCATAATGAAGATAACTTAGCGGCCTTCACCAGAGTGGCCATGGGGGCTGATGGCAGGGGAAATCTTCCTGGAGTTGAAGGAGCCCTGAGAAAAGCAACTCCACCCAGTGCAGACAGTTGGCCTTGGTTCTCTTTTATGTCTTTTGTATTGGTTTTGGTAATACTAATGGTGGGAACTTACTTGCCTATTCCCCTAGGTGGGAAGGCACACGGGTACTAGGGAAAGTGGAGTTTGGTATGACATTACCTTAGACACATGAAGCACAAGAAAAGCCAAGAGGAAAGGGTAAAGTGGGGGTAGGGTGACAGTGTGTGTGGAGCAGAACGCAGGCCTTTTAAAGTCTCTTAAAGATCCTTTGGAGTTTTGTGATTCTCAGCCCCTTTGGAGGTAGGTTTCAGTTTTATAGTCTGCCCTGTCACATGGAAGCAAGTTGTAAAGAAAGCAGACCTTCTAAATACTGATATATTTTTGATAAGAAAAAAAAATATGTGTGTTGGTTTTCTATCTCCTTAACTCAAGAATCATAGAGAAGAGGCAATTTTGTCCTCAAATTAGTATTTTTGCAAAGTAACAGTAAAGCAAGTACCACTCCAGGTCGCAGGAGAATGTAACACATACAGAATAACTAAGCAAGAACAGGGATCTGCTTGACCTTCATGAGGGGAAGTTCATCTCTCTAGAAGAGAGAGAGCACATAGGATGCAACCATGGAGAATCTTTCCTCACCCACTCTGCAGCTCCATCACCTAAGGAAGCAAATGTGCCCTTTACTCTTAGCTTAGCTGGCTACTTAGCAGAAGGAAAAGAAGACCTCTTTCTCAGAAGAGAGCACTGTTGGCATTAGGCAGATTAATCTTCCTAAAACATGAGACTACGGCATCACAGCAGGATTGGTACCCATGGATTCTTGGACTCAGATGCCAGGAGCCCCCACAAGTCATCACAGGCAGCCAGAAATGTGAACACATATTTCCAAGTGTTTATGGTAGTTCATGGACAGCCAGCCAAGGTTTGGTATCTGTGTTTACAGCCAGAAAAGCAAGGCTTTCTTTTCTCAGTTGTGGTATGAGAGATGACAAAAATAAGAAAAGGTAGTCTTTATTAAGGAAGAATTGAATGATATAGAAACAATAGTAAGGAAACTAGAATAAACGATTCTGCCACATTTTCCTGTGGTTTCTTGTGATTTTTCCTGAGACTAAGAATACAATTCGTAATAAGAATGCTCCCAGGTCACTGCATCCTAGGATTGAGCTGACTGCAGAGGCACCCTAAATAGAATCGTGCATGGGTTGAAACACTGTCCCTTCGAGAAGAGCACAGTCTATAATAAAGCAAAGTCCACTTTGTGATCGTCTAGTAATGCTGACTCCCAAATATTTGAGTTCCTGTGAAACAGGCTGTTTGTTTTAAGTTTTAGAAAATGGAAGCCCCACCCCGTTGGGTACCATTGCCCTCTCCTCTAAATAGTATGCCTAGCTAGACTTTACATGCTGTAAGCTTTAGCCTGCCCAGTTGCTAAGCATCACCTGTTATGTCTTTTTGCGTTCTGCACTAACACTTGTGGAGCATTCATGCCATACTGAAGCTGCTTTTCTACTTTATTTTTTCAGTTATTCATGGTGGACAATGGAGCAGATGACTGGAGAATAGCCATGACTTATGAGCGTATTTTCTTCATCTGCTTGGAAATACTGGTGTGTGCTATCCATCCCATACCTGGGAATTATACGTTCACATGGACAGCCCGGCTTGCCTTCTCCTATGCCCCCTCCACAACCACCGCAGATGTGGATATTATTTTATCTATACCAATGTTCTTAAGACTCTATCTGATTGCCAGAGTCATGCTATTACATAGCAAACTTTTCACCGATGCCTCCTCTAGAAGCATTGGGGCACTTAATAAGATAAACTTCAATACGCGTTTTGTTATGAAGACTTTAATGACTATCTGCCCAGGAACTGTGCTCTTGGTTTTTAGTATCTCATTATGGATAATTGCCGCATGGACTGTCCGAGCTTGTGAAAGGTAAGTTTGTTTCTTTTCCTGAGAAAATAATTTGCCATATAGAATCTTCAGAAGTGAGAAAAAGAACATGATTTGCCCCAGTTTTGAAAATTTTACTGTCTTTTACGTGACAGTAACAAGGCTTTCTCGAACTTTTCTTGCATAGAGCTAATGCATTAATGGTTATGAATTCTGTTTTCTGACTTGATCCAGTTTTCCATAGAAGGTTATCTTTGTAATCTATCAAAAATCGGAGACCTGGACTTTTTGTGGTGATTCCGCATTGAAATGTGGTATCTATCGCTAATCTACTTCTGGTTTAAGTATTTGATGATTGTTGAAACAGAAAGTCTTAGAAAAGTGTTGATGCAACATATTTGAGCTCCAGGGGAGCTGTTACAAAGTGTTTTGTTAACTGTAGCACCAATTCGTACTACTGTGTGCATGATTGCCTGTTGAAGACTTGATGGGTACATGAGTTGGTTTCTATTGAACATTCAAGAATAAATAGAAAGAGTGTGTTTCTGTCTGAAACGTTCTGGTGTTTTAGGGATGAACACATGTTCTTGTTGTTCAGAGGCTGCTCAGAGACTGAATCAATCAATTACATCATCAATAATCTTCACTTTGGATAACAAAATAAACAAAAGACATGACTGGCCCATAGAAAGAGCTATTTAACAATGAGTGGTGACTATGGTTATATGACTCTGGTCAGGAAAATTTCAGGTGAAATTAGTACATAAGAGATAGGACTGGGTTCTAGCTCTTTCTCTTGCACCTAAACAAAATTTCACAACTTCACCATCCACAGTGTGACTGGATAAACCTCGTTTTAGAACCCGTCCCACCTCTGCTCTGGAGTGAATAGTCCTTCCTTTGCTTTATGGTTTTTGCTGTTGTTTTGGGTTTGTTTGCTTGCCTAGGTTTTTGTTTGTATAGTTGTTTGGCTTGTTTTTGGTTTTGTTTGCTTTTGGCTCAATTTTATGTGTTCCTCCCATAGAATCATCTCGAAATCCTCCCCATTCTATAAGCCTCCTCTTTTCTCTCTATATATATTAAGAGTTCCTACATTTCATCCTTGAACTGTAGCTTTCACAACCTTGCCCTCCTGTGGCTGTCATGTTGGGAAGGGTTTTTTTGCCATGTACATGTGTGTGTGTGTGTGTGTGTGTGTGTGTGTGTTGTATGTGTGCACATGTGTGAATGCATGTGTATGCATGCATGCCTGTGTATGTATACATATGTGCATGTGTATGTGTGTGTACATGTGTATACATGTTATGTGTGTGTACATATGTCCATGTGTTATGTGTGTGTATGTCTGTGTACATGTGTGTATGTCTGTGTACATATGTGTATGTGTGTGTGTGTGGGTACTCCTTTCTCTAGTCTCTTACTTATTTCCTTACTTACTGACAATGGCTGATATCATTTTTGAGATAATCTCTAAGAAAACTCGGTATGTAAGAGAATGACCTTGACAACTCAGCAGTCTGTAGTCTCACATGTTATTATGAGTAGTATGGTTGGATATAAAAATTCCAAATTGGAAAGTCATTCCTCAGAGCAGTGAAGAATTTCATTCTCTTTTGTGTTCAGAGTCCCACAGTCTGATTCCAGTCTCATGTTAATTTTTTGTTGTTTTTCTGAAAGCCTCAGGGATTGGCATTCTAAAATTGTGAAAGGATATGAATCTGTTTCTGTCTATGGTACCAGAAACTTTCTTGGACTATTCAGTATTGGAATTCTTGTTCTTCAGTACTTTAGAACTTCTGAAGTTCTGAAGAACTTCTTCAGAAAGGAAACTGATTTCGTGATGCTCCTGGATTTTGTTGTGTAGATATTGGTCTCCATATATTCATTTTTAATTTTTTTTTTACTTTCTATTTATGCTTTGCTTCCTATATTGGAAGACAGCTTCAGTTTTGTTTTTAAACGTTCTGTTATTGGTTATGGATCTACTTCAGGGGTAGAGCCTTTGCCTTTCATAGCTGGGCTCTGGATTCAATCCACATTACAGGGGAACAAACAAACATAATTTTGGGTTTGGGATTAACTCCTTCCATGCCATGCACTCCATTTCAGTGTTGAATTTTTGACCTTATGGGCTCACTTGTGTTTGACAGCCTCCTGCCCCTCTTTTATTGTTATATAATGTTTCATTTATCTGACAATGATGGGGGGGGCTTTTTCAAATTCTTTTCTCTTTGTATTTGTGTGTGTGTGTGTGTGTGTGTGTGTGTGTGTGTCTCAAAGATTCATTTTCTCTTCTTTTTGGCTGCTATTTTTCCAAGCTTTTCTTAAATGCTTGGATGTCCTTGGCTACATGCTCTTACTGAGGAGCACATGTGAGTCAACTGGAAGCTTTAAGTTTCTAGCTAGAACTGGCCAACAATGGTTGTCACTGAGGGGAGATTTGGTTCGTGGATAAAAACAGTATATTTCATATTTCCTCAAAAAATTTGATCTCCCCACAAGCAATCATTTCTTTTACCTTATCATTAAGGCCAAAATATGGAAGGCTACTTTGTGGGGATTTTTCTGAAAGCAGGGGAATAGAGCTCTGAAAAACTCATATATAAATATTCATTTTCCAGGTCTAGCGAGAATGTGATAGATCCAGTGCAGCCAGTCCCCACAGACCTTTTCTGCCCTCTCCAGACCACAAAAGACCTGATTCCTACTGGGTTGGCTAAGAACAGCCCTCATTCACAGAGCCGAAGTTGAGGTTAAGGGTTCGGCTCAGTGCAGCCTTCGATTCTGTTTGCTCATGTAAAGGTTTGCCATGTTCCTTCCTGCAGTGCACTAGTGGGGATCATACTGGAGTCATGTGGGGTAGGACCCCAATATCCTGAGGGCTGTTTCTTGTTTTAACATTGTTCTAGAATCCTGCTTTCTTGAGTCAGTCTACAATCAGCTTTCTGGTTGGTTAGTACTAGGTTGCCACCCATTCATTCTGTCTTTATGGATTTATACTTTTTATTTATTTACTTAAAGTTTTCTACAGTCATTCTTATAAAGTTAAGAGAAAGACTCTCAAGGAGCATGAGTGCTGAGTGAGTTCATATGCTTTGCTGCAAATGTTTCTGTGGCTAGATTTTAATATCATGCATCTGAACCTATCTGGTACTTCTCTACCTAAGTATAGCTTTTGAGGGATTACAGTGTTCCCTTTGGTTTTGGTTTGTTTATTTGTTTATTTATTTATTCATTTATTTATTGCTATGCTGGTGATCAAACCCAGCACTTGCTAGATAAGCATTCTACTACAAAGCTATATCCCTAGTTCCCAAGATGTTCTTTTAAAAGATAGCTAAACTCCTTATGTAAATGCTTGTTACATAGTAAGCAATCATGGTATCTAAAAGCTTATGATATTTTCTGGCCAGATATACCTACTAAGTTGAAGAATAAATATTAAAATCTTAGTTGGCATACCTATTCAGATCCTAAGGATTAAACCAACATTTCTCCCTATCATGGTGACTGAGGTGGGTAAAAGCATCCTTATTAATATTTACAGGTGTTTGGGTGGTCTCTAGTGTGACAGTTTCTAAAGACTGATTTAAGTCACCTCAAAATTGTTCACCTGCCATGCATTTTCTTTCTTAAAATGGTTCATATCACTATTTTTACCCCAGATAGAAAAACTCTGAGACAAGCAGTACCAGGTCGCCACAGCCCAAAGGATATGTGTTTTGTCATGCTCAGATTGTTAGATGATAGCCATTCTATCTTCATCAACAGACAACAAAGAGAAAGTGCCCATTACACATGGAACATGAGTCTGCAGCCAGTAGTATCAGAAACGACTCCACAGAACCATGGTTTTGTGGGAAAGGAACAGATGCTTTGGATTGCAACCGCAGGACTGAGTCATAGTGTGCAATTTAGAGTGTGGGTGACCTCAGGCCAGGCACATTACTTCTTGGTCATGTTTCTTCATTTGCAAGCCAAATGGTTTGATTGGCTTAACACTTTATAATTATATAAATGTGAAAAGAAATAAAATCATTACCCAGCATTTTGATAGATTTTCCACATTAGATTTTTTTTGTCAAATTTTGCATTTTGCTTTGGAAAAAAATCTCCAGATTTTGACTTTAAGGTGCAAACGTGTCTGTTTGAACTGGGCTCCACAACATTGCATTTTGATTGGTTGTGGTTTTCTGTAATGATCTGTCTGTTGGAAAGAGAAATTTTCTTGATAATGGGCGATGACTATGTTTATCTGTGGGTATAAAGACAAAGATTTCCAATGAGGTTAAAGGTTCTTCTGGTTTAGTAAAGTGGCAGTTGTAGGTTCTTCTTTAAGATGGTGTCTCCTATCAGTGTCAGAAGCTAGGCTCATAAAGTCTCACCAGCCAAGCAGGATCTTGCAGTTGCCAAGCTTCAGGGGACATTGTGCAGGTGGGGAAAGGTAGGGGGTGAGGGTAAGGGCGAGGATCCTGGCTTCTGGCATCTCCCCCTTCTCTGTTTAGTTAGAGAAAGCGTCTTATGATCAATCCCAACTATGTGAATTTTGAATTTGGATGTCTAATTGTGGGGGGTCTTAGACAAGTTCACAACCCTAAAACATTGATGTGAGACGAGTCACATTGATGGTCGGAGGACCATGACATGTTTCAAGGCACAGGCCAAGAAGATTCTGTACTTTTCTACCACCTGACCCCTCTTACCCCCTCCCCTTGTAAAACATGCTATAAAAAATCATTTCATGTTCAAAAAAAATTAAATAAAAAAAGAAAAAAAGAAAAAAAAGTCTCATCAGCATGGCTCTCTAAACTTGAGCTGAACAAGACAGCATTTGATGTTCTATTGTACATGGGAAATGCTCAGAAGCCTCAACCCTATCCAAAGAACTACAGGCAACTAAGGAATGATGACAGCAGGAGAAATAGTCTTCCCTAAGGAAGACCACAACATCGGGTATGGTTACCTGATGCCACTGGCTATTCCTGAAAACCCACATTCAAATACTATTGTCCAGATGAATCAGGTTGTATTTAGGAATGTTTATGCATATACAGATATGCATTATACAGCAATTAATGAAAAAGGACGCTATTTGAAAAAGAACAAGGAGGGGTTTATGGGTGAATTTGGAGCGAGGAAATGGAAAGGTTAAATTAAATAATTATCTCAAAAATATGCAAAGATGTATAAATTATTTCATAACATTTCCATCTTAAATGTTATAGCCTAATCCTGCCTTTCTTTCTCCTTGATGTCAGTTTGTCTCTCCATTTGTCTTCAACTTCTGCTTGCTCCATCTCTTCTTTCCTCCCTCCTTTCTTTGCTCTCTCCCTAACTTCCTCCCCTCCTTTCTGCCTTCTCTCTTTTCCATCCATCTTTCTTTTCTTTTATAATTATATACTGTTTTGTACAAGCAGAAGACTCTTATTTGTTTGATCTGAGTGAACCACAGTTTTATCATTGGCCCATCTAAGTAGCCTTGATACATTAAAGGGAGAGATTCATATCTAATAGAAATTCCCTTTTAAGTTAATTATAAGAATTTCAGGGATATTTGGAGACTGGAGATATGGCTTAACTATTAAGTGTACTGTGTACTGATGTTGCAGAGAAACCGAGTTTTGTTCTTAGCATCCCTGTCAGGTGTCTCACAACCATCTATAATTCAAGCTCCAGAGCACCTGATGTCTTCTTCTGGCCTATGTAGGTACTTGTACTCATCGCACACAGATAACCACATACACACCTAAGCACTTGATGTCTTCTTCTGGCCTCTGTTGACACCTGCACTTATCCGGACACAGATAACCACATATACACATAATTCAAAATAAAAGACATTATTGTTGGAGGTTTTTGATAAACCTCTGAATGGGGCTAGTGCTGCACCACACCAGGAAACTCATCTTGTGTTAAAGGAGCTTTAAAAAATACTAAAATTATTTTTAGAAGTTTGAAAAAGTCAGGTGGCTTTCTGGAGATGGCAAACTTATCCCACCTCTTCTACTAATCATAGAGTTCCTAGCAGTTTCTTTAAAGTGTTCTCTATTGATTGGGAAGGCATCTTATAGGAGACATCTATTTTACAGTCCTTGGCATATCATGTGCCCAACATTTATTTGCCTGTGAGTATAAGTGTATATGTATATATAGTACTATA
The DNA here is from genome assembly GCF_004785775.1 of Grammomys surdaster. Taxonomy (NCBI): domain Eukaryota; kingdom Metazoa; phylum Chordata; class Mammalia; order Rodentia; family Muridae; genus Grammomys; species Grammomys surdaster. The sequence continues at coordinate 3,369,895 of NW_021604719.1, forward strand.
TACTTTGCATGATATATATATATATATATATATATATATATATATATATATATATATTAT
>NW_021604719.1:3370054-3381183 GCF_004785775.1 Grammomys surdaster
TATATATATATATATATATATATATATATATATATTATAAGTGGTTCCCAACAGTCATAATGCTGAGACCCTTTCATACAGTTCTTCGTGTTGTGGTGACGCCCAACCACAAATTTATTTTTGTTGCTTCATAGCTGTAATTTTGCTACTATTATTAATCATAATATAAATAGCTGATATTCAGAGTATCTGTTATGACTCCTATGAAAAGGTCACTCAACTATGCATGTTGGGAACTGTTGATGTATATAATATATAATTTTATATTTATAAAGTTATATTTGTATATTTTATATTTGAAGTTATTTGTTCATACATTTGTTGACTCATTTATTTATTGGGTGAATGATAGGGAGAAACAGAGAAGGCAGGACTCTAGCATTATTTCGGTTTGTGTCCATCAGTTAGTAAACATTTGCCCTTGACTAAACGAGAGATACCACACTCTGGCTCTGGTGTAGGCTTGTGTCCAAGTGAACATCTGTTCTGAAGCAAGCCAGGAAGTATAACATTATACTGGTAAATGATCTTCCATTCAAAATGGCTCAGGTCATGACATCTCATAAGGATATGTCTAACAGAAACTTTAGGGGTGCTGGTGACACAGAAGAAATTAGAGTAGCTTAAGTCCTTGGCCTTTGGGGCGTGCCCAATCCTTATTTGCACCTCCATAGACTTCTAGTTTTATAGAGATAGCCTACTCTGTGGTCAAGTTGACACGTGTCAAGAGATAGTATTCCTAAGACGGTATTGTAGGAGGCCTTTGGCAAGCCTATGTATGGGGCCCAGTGCTGCAGTACTCTAGGAAACTCATCTTGTGTTCATTTTTCATTTTTATTGTTGGTATTGATATCACCACCAGAGTTTGAAGAATCACTAGAATATAAGTGTGCACCAGGAATTCCAAGAGGGAAAGTGATACCATGTTTGGCTGCAACTTCTGGGACACATTCTTGCTGTATGTTAATTAGTACTGAAGTTTTACAGAGATGGATTGTAGCCTTTTATAGTTTAAGAGTTAATAAAATGAAGTATTTCTGCATTCAGTATATCATTTTCTTCTTTAGAACAACGTTTAGTAATTTAGAAGAGAGGGCCAAGCTGAGGGTGGAGAGAAGAGCAGACGAGCTAGGGACTCAGGTGCCAGTGTTACCAAGCAAAGGTCACACTGTGCTGCTGCAATAAATTGAAGGGATGGTGGGGGGGGGGTTCTGCTACTAGGGAAAGGGTCATGTATTTAGGATATCAACACCAGATAACTTCATGTTTGGGTTTCATTGCCTTTATCTATAAACATATTTAAGTCAAATAATTCCTATGCATTAGTTGAGAGGGAAATAGTTTGGAAAATAAATTTAAAATGGTTTCATTGTGAAAGGGGGATAGAGAAGAGAAAAGTGAGCTTGGGTGTGGTATCTTCTAGAACTGCATTGGAAATGGGTTGACTGAGTCTCCACACTAAAACCCAACAGATAAAAATTAATGTGGCATTTGCTTTTCTAATTATCATAAGTAATCTGAAAATGAGAGACTTCCATTTGAATATGTTAATTGTTAATAATTATGTTAAAATATTACCCCAAAAGGTTATTTATTTATATTCCTCTCTGTGAAGCAGTAGATATTAGAGAGACGGCAGCAAGGTCTGGCTCTGCTATCTATCTGGGCCACCCGCCATGTTCGTGCATTAAAGCGGCCAGAGGCCAAGCACACAGCAGCTAGACCCACGAGATGCCAGCGTGGCGGCTGGCTCTGCCAATCCACCACGATACCCCCACAAAACTCGGCTGAGCTCCAGTTAATATCTGCCATGCTCGTGGTACCTGGTAGAATGAAGACTCTTAAAAGATTATCCAGTGGATTTACATATTTGAAAAAGCTCAATTAATAAGATGCCTACACAATTACAATTGTTACCCAGTATCCAACCTTTAGACATAAATTGTTACCCAGGACTGCTTTCAACCCATCCATCTTCCTCCATGGTAGCTAACTCTTCCCCCTTTCCTCCTCCCCTTCCTTTTCCTCTCAATTTCTCACTCCTCCTACCTCTTCTACTGACCAATCACTGAGCTCCACTGCAAATACAATGTGGCAGGAAAATTCCTGCACTATCTGTGAGCAACAGTTTTGCTAATATTCCTTTACAATGTATTTTCAAAACTTTTGTTTTTAATCAAATAATTCTGAAATATATATGAAACTTTATTCTTATATAGTGCCTGGTGGAATATTACAGGTAAGCCATTCTCAATAATAAAGTGGCACACAGTGTAATTTTTACGTAAGTCTTCTGATATCAGAAGTATATTGAATGGGTTTGTCAGAGAATCTCTTATGAAATAGAATACCTTCTGGTCCAGGGACACATACCAGTAGGATTTCCTGAAGGAAAGAGCAGTGTTTTGTAATTTGATAGTCTTTCATCCTTTTAGCCCTAACTCATAGATAACATATGGGATTCCACTCTCTATGGATTATGGGCCCTGAATCATGTTCATTTATATATTAAAATGAGACTCTTATTCAGGAGAACTCCAAAAGTTATTGTTATTAATTCGTGTTTATCAATTTAGTATTGCACTGATACCCTTTCCTGACTGGATGAATCTGTATTTTCCAGACCATTCATTGTCTGCCCTTCAGTGTGTGATAACTTGCATACATGACCTGTTCTAGTCTCCACTTTGCTTTTTTTTTTTTTTCAAAAAAGTTTGGATTTTCCCTTTTCATGTGACATATGCCAACTTTTGGAGGAGGAAGGACAAACGACATGTGGATGTCTCTCCTGTTGCATTATGGTTTTTATTGTTAATATTGGATTACATGCAGGAGAATGTAATAGAGTTCTACATTTTACAATGTTAGCTTGTTTTCCCAGTCTGCTAGCTAAGATTTAATCTTATATTTTCAGAAGACTCATTCCGAGGATTGGTTTCTTCTAAACCGTGGCCTTTAGGGATGCCTGTTTCTATCTGATTTGGTTAAATTTGAGACATAGCATTTATGATGAAATTTCTTTAATATTTGTAAAAGTGACATTAACTATGCATTGCAATGCTAAGCAAACATACCTCAGGCTGGGTTTATTACAGAGTCCTGGATGATTACATTATTTTCACCTCTCCAACTTTCAGCTGTTGGCTAAGTCAACACCAAGCATTTCATCAATGGATTTGTAATCTGTGGTTGATGGTAATTTAATACTTTGTAAATGTATACTTCCAGGGTCTGATTCATACATTACAGATATAGCATTTTCATGCTCTTAAATGAGTCACAGCTTGAAAATGTCCCTTTCAAGTTAGGAAAATCTGTACTTTAGAAGCCTTCAGCATGCACTCAGCAACTTGCAAAGCCTTGGTGCTTAGTGTTATATTCCCAAATAAATTAGTCATTAAAGTCTTAGGAAAAGAAAAACGTGGCCTCAAGCTCCTTTTCTCTTCATTCCTATACAGATCTATTTGGAGGAGGGGTCTACCTCCAAGGGAACAACCAAGAGTAATATTTGGAACAGGTGGCTTTGATATCCTTGTCTCAAGAATGAGGGTTGAAAACTATCTTCAGTGGTTCTTAGAGCAAGATAACTTAAAGTTGAATGGTATAGGCATCCGACTACGGTGGGCAACCTGATGTCATAATCAGTTCATAGCAGCCTTCCCGCCCTCCCAGCTACGCACAAGTCCAGATCTTATGAAATATGAGCCCTGTCTATTTCCCAGCTTTGAGATATCCCTGAGGTTATCCACCTACAATGTTTGGTCAGCAAACTCATACAGTTTATCTTCACTGGACCATTTTTATTTTTAAGAAAATGAATACCTTTCTTAGACTCAATGCTGGATTCTGGGGAAAACAGTGTTTATTATTTGCCCACAGATTTTTCTATATTATATTTCTGGGTGTTGTTTGTTTTGTTTTGTTTTGTTTTGTTTTTTAAGTGCCAGGCATCAATCCCAAGTCCTTGTGGTCCAAGTGGTATCTATACCTGTACCCGTGCATTTTGTTTTTTATTTTTAATGCTTCTATGCTGCAATATTTATATTAAACTAGAGGAGAAAAACTTTAAGACAAAACAGTTTCTTTCCAAATGGAATAAAATTTACACTTTTTGGACACATACCAAGTTTAAACAAATCTGCCTCATATTGTAACAGGCAACCTTTAAAACCTTAATACCTGTTAACAGAGTTTCTCACTCTTAGGTAGAGAATGAGGCCTTGTTGTTCTATCCCAGAGCTGCTATTAGTTAATAATGCACTTACTGGGTGTCTGGAGGTCTGCTTGGCACTGCTCCAGTAAAGAGAGGCATGAACTGCGAACTGCTTCCCGACTAGTTTGCTGGCCTGGCAGGATAGAATCTAGTTCATGGACATCTCCTGAGATCCAGGAAAATAGCCCTTGAGCTTTCCCACCTTGCCAGTTACAACTCTTCTTCACCTCTGGCTCAAAACTCCCATTGACTAAGAGATACCATTATCATTGCCAAATTCCCAGGGATGCTGGAAAAAGTCCAGTAATGAGATATGGGAATTTAGTGTGGTGTTGAAGTCAGAGGCACGTTGATCTCCTGACCATTATTTAATGCTTAGTGAAAAGTATGGAATAATAGAAAATAAAACTTAATTATCAAGAGTTCCAGCATAATTTTTTGCTAAAGTGAATACAAATGAGTATTATCTGATGCTCATCTTAAAAACAATTTTAATGAAGCATAATTTATGTAAAATAAAATCTACCATTTTTTTGGATGGTTTAGTGCTGTGGGCCAGTCCAGTCACACCAGGATGCAGTTTATAGAGACAGATTTGCCTTTCTGAAGCATTTATATCAGTAAGGTCAGGTGATAGAGTTGATAAGATTCTCTACAGGTTTCTCTGGTTTTTGTTTTGTTTTTGTTTTTCAAGATAGGGTTTCTCTGTGTAGCTCTGGCTGTCCTGGAATTCACTCTGTAGACCAGGCTGGCCTCGAACTCAGAAATCCACCTGCCTCTGCCTCTGCCTCTGCCTCTGCCTCTGCCTCCCAAGTGCTGGAATTAAAGGCGTGCACCAACACTGCCTGGTTTTCTACAGGTTTCTCTACTGACTGTGGGTCATAAATATTTGTCAAAACTGTATCAAGATGAAGTTTGTTGAATTTTTTCCCTCATCATTATTTTTTATTAACACAGCGTCACTGTTCATATGCATTTGCATTGTATTATGTGTTAAGAGTCACCTAGAGATAATTTAAAATTTACAGGTTGCATACGTGATATACAAATGCTATGCCTTTCTATGTAAGAGCCGTTAGGTGTCCTCAGGCTCCAATCCCCATAGTCACCAGGGATGACTGTATCATTTCTTATATTTGACTTCCTTTACTTAGCTTAAATATAATATTTATTTCTGTTATAGCATGTCTTACTGTGCGCTCCTTTTAATTGGTGAACAGTGTTCTAATCTAAGAACATTTTTCCCAACTGTTCATCAGTTGATGCACATTTAGATAGTTTACTGGTTTGTGTATTATTAGTAGGGTTCTGTGAATATTTGTACAGTAGTCTCTGAGTAAACATGTACCCCCCACACACAGGTAAATATCTAAATGTGTATCATTTCATATTCCTGTAAGAGTGAGCACTGTGTGAGAGTTTATGAGGTTTCTAGATTCTCTAACAATATTGTTAGTCATGTATACATACATATGAATGACAATATTTTTGTATAAATATGTTCATATTAACTTATATATCTGGATATAGATAAATAGCATTGTAATGTAGCTCTCTAATGAGTAGTGATTTTGAACAGTCTTTAGGGAACATTAGCTCTTTGTAAATACTTGGGAAAATAGCTATTCATTTTGCTTTATGGATTTTAAGAGCTTCCTTGTTTTATTTAATTTAACAGTTCTTTATGTAGTTCTGCTATCAATCGTTCATCTGAAACTTGCTTTGCATGCATTGTGGTTTATTTTTTTTTAATTTTAATTTCTCTTCTCACTGCTTTGTAAGTATGGCAAAGCCATCCAGACTTTCTTTTTCTGAATCAGTCTTGCCTTCGCTCCTAAGACAGTATAGGAAAAGAAATTCAGAGCCTTCTCACTCCTGTGTGGGACTCTTTGGAGAAGCCTACTCTCTCATTAAGTTCTGGTTTATCTGTTTCCCCAGGTGGCTCTTCCTCATTTGTCTTTCTAGAAACCACATTTTCTTTCCTTTTTCTTCCTTTCTTTCTTCCTTCCCTTCTCTCCCTTTATTTCCTCCCTCCCCTTCCCTTCCTTCCCTTTTTCCCTCTTCCCTCCCTTCTTTCCTCTGACTAATTCAGTTATTTATTTGCTCTACATCCTGATCACAGCTTCTCCTTCCTCCTTTCTTCCCAGTCCCTCCCTCTCCCCCCCTTCTCTAATTTATTTTCTAATGTCAGAAAAGGAAGGAAGGAACAAGAAGATACCTTTTCAATACCACTAAAAATCTTCCCATTGCATTGATGGCAACTCTGAGAAATGAAGCCAAAGTATGTCACATTATCACTTGGAACAAAGATACTCTTCTCTTGCCTACCATGGAGGGGGGTATGTTTTATTTGTTTGCTTTGTTTAGTTTTCTTTTGAGGCAATAATTTATTTTGATTTGTCCTCTGCTTTCATGACCATAGGCCCTGACTTCTAATGTGCATCAGAGATATAGCTAGCTAGATACTGTGAATAGTCATAGACTCCATTCTTGCTGTATGCCTTGCAGAGTTCCTGACAACCCATGGTTACAACTTTGAAAGGGTAGTGCTCCAACCCTGGGCCACCATTTGGCTAGTTTAAGCCCCTGTAACAAATCTGCTTAGTATATTATAGGGAAATGAACCATATGCTTTAAACATGCAGTATTTTTTATTGCATGTGGGCTTAGGTGAAAGATGCTTGGGTGATTGCTGTCTGATGCCTGTGATTTCAGGACTCTTCACTGGAAGTTGCCTTCTGAAAACTTTGTATGTTAAGCAAAATGTACTATTTTAGTTTACTAAATTCTGCTTGATACTCTAGCAAAAAAAAATTCAATTTAAGAATAAGTTTTTGCAGAGTTTTTTGGAGTGTATATTACAGCTTTAGAATCTCATTTGAAAAGTCATGTAGCAGTCCCAGTGTGTTAATCTGAAAGCCACAAAGCAGGGCAAACAGTATTAAAGCTATTGTGGTTATCAGAAAATAGCGTTTTTGTCAGTAATCATAAGAAATGTTAAATTCAAGGACTCTTTTTTTCATGAGAACAAGTACATTGGAGAGGCTGGAGGGAGGAAGCAGAGGGGATAAATGTCATAATTCTCAAAAAGTTATGAAAGTTAGTTTCGAATTATCTATGCAGTCATGCTTATTAGACATATTAAGCATTCTGTGTTTAAACAAACACACTTGGTATAATGTTAGCTCAGCAGAGAAGGTTTTAAGCAAAGCAATACCAATAGTGTCCTTAGAATTTCTAGTGTGCTCTATTTCTGAGAGTGGATGATACTTACTAATGTTGTTACACTTCTGTGCTGACTGTGTTCCCCTTGTAGCTTTTATAATTATACACATTTATAGGGTACATGTAATACATGGATATTACATAATGAGAAAATTGAGGGGGTTCAAACTTCCATGTATTAAATATTTTCTCTAAAGTTTGATTAGCAGAATAGTTACACACATTTATGAGATATATAGTGTGGCACAATTATATAATATGTACTTGTCAATCAAAGAAATGAACGTTGCATCTTTTTATCACTACTTTGTGTGCAGTGTGCTCGTGCCCCTTCTTCTAGTTATTAAGGTTCCAGTAAATAAATTACTGTGGATTACAGTGACTGTCAAACACTACAGTATATATCTCTTTATCCGTGTTCTGTTATGTATACTTCAATTTGCCTGTGACAGGGCTACCTGCATCCTCCCCAGCCTTTAGTTATTGTCATTCTTTGTTCATGGAGATATTTGCAGCTTCTACTCACAAGAGAGAACATGTAGAATTTGTTTACTGTATCTAATGTATTGCCCGCACTGTTCCCACTAGCACACAAGCCATGGCATGGGGAAAGATGATGTTTCTCCGTAGATGAAAGGGTAAAAAAAAAAAAAAGTGCTATTCAGAACAACATCACATTGCTCAGCCATTAATAAAATAGAATTCTATTTACAAAACAAATTCTTAGAAATTCAGAGGTCTCTGTGCATTGAGAATCCACATTATTGTTCTCTTTTTTTATCTAAAGACTCTCCATCTTTGTAATAGCCTATGATAGCTTATGTAACTTTTCATACCCATCATTCATTTTATTATCCAGATCCCTTATCTTTAAACCCTAGCAAGATCATTGGTTTATCTTAATATGGAAGCTATCTGGTTGGTGTATGGTAACTAATGATTGGATAGGAAAAAGAAGGAAGATGTCATGTTGGAAAGATCCTTGTGGTTTGTAGAACAAGGGAGATTTCTGTAGTGAGTAGTCAGTAGAATATGTTAAAAACTTCTATACACTACCTCTGAGACGCCCCAGAGGTAAAGGCACTTACCACCAACATTTCTATCCTTGGGGCCCATGTAGTAGAAAGAGATAACCAACTCCCACAAATTTCCCACTAGTCTCCACACAGACAACATGGTATGCACCCTATACCTAAATAAATAACCCTATACCTAAATAAATGAACTAGAGAATACCCTTTCTCCTGGCTGTTAGGTTAGTGAAGTTCAGTTTGAAAGTATTCTTTGAATGCCAGTAGTATATTTCCTTCGTCTTGGGCAGATAGAGGTAGAAAGCTATACCATCATCAAGCATCTTGGTGAAAAGAAAGCTTATCTGGTACCAGCTTGGTCCTCTTGGAGCTCCTTCACAGATGTACATGCTCTCTACCAGGCCAAGAATAAGACCAACTAGTGTAGCTCAGTTGGGATCTGTGGGCAAATGGTTCGCACAGATGTACCAATCAGGTAGAAGGCTGTCTATTAGACTGAGGGACTTAATGTATCAAAAATTACACTCTGTAGGGTTCTTATGAAGAGAATCATTCATGAGACTTTACGTTAAATGCATATGTTACAGTGGTTAGCATCTTCTAGAAAATGGATCCTTTGCAAGTAATTAGTTTCTTGACTTAGTGAGTTAATGTGGACTAATGAAGAGCTGTGTGTTCATTTAGAATGTCTGAAGCACTGGGGCAAATGGCAGCTGTTGAATATTTGAAGATTGCAGACACACTGGTCTTGAGAATCTGAAGCCTCCCTCTGTGCTTGGCAGGAGGAGGCCTCACAGAAATGTGGCAGGCATGGTACAGCTCTGTTTGAAGCCCTGCACTGTGTTCAGTACGAAGGATTTCTGTTTAGTCTGCTGGAGCACACAGACTTCAGACAGAGTTCCTCTGCCTTTTATCTTGGCTCTTGCTTCAGGGGTTCACAACTCAGTGCAGCAGGAGTCATTGCTAGAATTACAGAAGGAAGACAGAGGGAACCCTGTTCTAAGGAAGCTTTAGTGACAGTCCCAAAGCAGAAAGGAATACCCAGATGGATATGGGTGACCCTGAGTCACCCTTATCTTTTCCTTTCTTAAAGCTACCTGGTGTAGGTTACTGGCCTTCCGTCCTCTACACTCACTCCCAGCCTCCTGTGCTTGTAATTCCCAGAATACATCAGCAGTAACAGGCAATCTGACTTGGCTCTTGATGTGAGCACACGGGGCAAGTTCTGGTCCTGGTACCTCAGAACTGAGAATCTCAGACTGGGTGTGGAGGAGTGTGTCTATAACTTCAATACTCTGGAGGCTGAGATAGAAGACCAAACTAGACTATGTATGGAATTTAGGGCTAGCCTGTGCTACGTAATATAAGGAGAGAACTTATCTCCAAAGAGCCCTACTCCCTCCCCACACACACCTCTTTAGAATTCCCACTGAAGCCTCTGGAAGAAAGAAGCCATCCTGAGGTTTTAACCTCAACTTCATCATCCAAGATGTGATCCCCTTTCCCCGTTTCCCCACCCACCCAGGAACCCCCTATCCCATCCTCACTCCTCCTGCTTCTATGAGGATGTACACCCACCCCCCTGCCCACTCCCACCTCCCCACCCATGAATTCCCCCACACTGGGGCATCCAGCCTTCAAAGGACCAAGAACTTCCTCTCCCACCTCTGCCCAACAATGCCAAGAGTATCTTTTAAGTAACCACAAGAAGAAGCAGTCCAGGTATCTTTGAAAGATAAGAATTTTTACACATCATTCTTAATCTGGTTTTACTTTTTAAAAGAGATTTTACCAGGTTTGGCTTTTGTCTTAATTTGTGCTTCATATGGATCTGTTTTTATTTTTATTTTTGAGGGAAAAATAGCAGAAACTAAGAAAATGAAAACTTTATTTTCAGTGTGCTGAGCTAGCTAATTGAGGGACAGACAAACTATCCAGATCTCAACTACTACTTGCTTTTCAAAAGTGCATAAGCTAAGAATAGTTTTTGCATTCTTAAATTGAAGGGGGAGAAAAGAATTTGTAGCAGAGACCATATGGAGTCTACAGAAGCTAGAATATTTCTTTACCAGCCTACAATGTTGCAAATTCTCTGACCTCTGATCTGTAGAGGCCTTTTCTGTTGATATTTTGTTACAGCAGAGTGTGGGATACATATTTTTGGTAGGGGGAAGGTTAAACAGTGGTTTTATACATTCCTGCAGCTTAAAACACATAAGAGACCTCCCTCCCAATGATATTATCTCTAGAACTAAATATAAATGTTTGGCCAAACATTTATAAATATAAATTTAAATATGAACGTTTGACCAAACAATGACATTGGTACAAGTGATGATAGATGCAAGTAGCTTACATGGATGGTAGTCAGTATCCTAAACCACGCATGAGATGCATGCCCACTAGAAGTATTTTATGGGCATGTTTTCCATACTGAAGATACATAGATCAGGATATGATAGGAAATTGCACCTAAGTTCTTTTCTCAAAATTCTAGATATTGTCAATGCTGCAGATTTCTATACTTTTCCATTTCAGCCTGAAGATGTCTTAACTAGTATTCAATCTGTTTTCTATATACTTCTGGGTATCCTTAATATTAGCTCACACCCTCACATTCACACACACACACAGAGAGAGAGAGAGAGAGAGAGAGAGAG
>NW_021604719.1:3381283-3479200 GCF_004785775.1 Grammomys surdaster
GAGAGAGAGAGAGAGAGAGAGAGAGAGAGAGAGAGAGAGAGAGATCAATTGTTAATGAATCATGTTTCATCTTTGCTGGAAAGGCAAACATTCTGAGGTATAAACATGAATTCAGCACCATACTTAAGTAAAGGTGTTTTTTAAAAAACCCCAAACCAAACATTGATAGTCTTAAATATTCTTAAAATAAATTACGTATAAGGGGCCAGGGAGATGTCTTCTTGGTTAAAAGCACTGGGTATGCTTGCAGAACTGAGTTTAGTTCTCAGTCTCTTATGTCAGTTTACAGCTCTATATAACTCCAGTCCCAGGGGATTAGACTCCCTCTTTTGACCTCTGTGGGTACTGCATACATATGGTGTTTGTACATGCAGCAAATACTCATCATATACATAAAAATAATAAAACACTAAATTAAATGGGTCAAATCATATAAAGAGAATTAAATTCACATTTAAAGAGAATGTACCTATAACTTGCACAAATTTGAGTGAAAATTAATCAAGTTTGATGGAGCCTTTTATTTAAGACAAAGTTTTGAACTACCATCATGTTATATAGCTTTTTAGTATTAGAATTCCTCATTGATAGTTGACGAAAGCAGACATGCTATTAGTCCTTGGACCATTTAACCACAAGCAGGCTGTTGGTGTAGAAGCCTGCTAAGAAGAATATGACTCTGTCTAGAGGAGAACTTAGATTGCAAAGAAAGGGGGAGGGTATATAAATCTATGGGATTGTATAGGCATGTCCAGCTGCTATAAGTTAGAAAACATTTATGTCCCTAAAATCAACCTGTTGACATCTAAACTCCAATATGATGCTTTAGGATATGGAGACTCTAGATGTGATTAAGTCATGAGGACAAAGCTCTCTTTAGTGGGGTTAGCATCCTTGAGAAAGACACCTAAGACATTGCCTCAGTCCCTTTAGCCCTGTGAAGACACAGGGAAGATGGCTTTCTGTGAAGTCAGAAGCAGGTCATAACAACTGAATCTGCCTCCAACTTGAACTAGGGCCTCTCAGCCCACTGTGGATGCTGTCTATAAATCACTGTTTCAATTACAGAACCTTGAAGAGGTGATGGCACCTAACTGTTAAAATAAAAGAGACTGTGTATGAACAATGTTAAGGACTCTAAATAGCAAGCCATCCAAAAGGAAGAAAAGGTCTAAACCTTGCCAGTGTTATTATCTAAACACCTCTTGGTAAGACTCGCCATGTTTTTTCCTGTTATTTGCTCTGAGCACAGCCATGAGCTGTTTTATTTGGGCAGAATATTGTTATGGACTCATAGATAGATGACTGGCCCAAGCCTAATGTGTGTGTCTCAGGAAGTAGAGTTTCTTAATACTAGTTGGCATTTTGCTAGAAAAATGATTACCACTTGTGTCATACATTTTATGATACTACCTTAAAAGGTAAAAGTCACACATCAGACTGTGTGCAAATGAAGTGAGGACAGAGGACGATGTATGTCTTCAGGACCTAGCACGTAAGCTGGTGTTATGCTGGCATTCAATGTGGAGAAGCTCCTGAAACAACCAATCACATTGGTTTTGTTGTTGTTGTTTGCTGTTTGTTGTTTGTTTGTTTTTTCCTACATTTACTAAGTCGTGATGGACTACAGTTTAAGTAATCCCAGGTCAACAGCTTGAGTGCAGGGATGATGGCTCTTCTGACACTACTCTGCCCATCCTTAACTGGAACACTTGAAGCAAAGTCAGTGATAAGTCGACAAGAGGCAGACCAGAGAGTCAGTGGTTAATGCTGTTTGCTAATTTTTAAGAACTTTTCTTAATCACAATGTCATATCTAATTAAATTGAGGTACAGATTTATATCTGCCTTCTATCCCTAAGGAAGCTACAGACTCAACAGTAGACGCTTTACTAAGGAGGCTAGAAAAAGCTATGAAAGAGTTTGATACTGTCTTCCATTCAATTTAGAGTTGTCTTGACTTATGTTAAGACACAGTGGGGTTGGGGATGGGATGAAAAATGGTCATCTACACAGGTCCAAGACAAGGGATGAGCTAGAAACCTCCTAGGTGCTGTGGGACGTAAGACAGAGCATATTCTTTTATCTCCAGGAATTCAAATGAAAGAGGGTAAGTTTCCTAAATTGTGAGAAGTAAGCCTGTGGCCAGATGGGCTTGCAATGAGGTCATTCAATTATCATTTTAAAACTTACAAGAAGACTTTACACAGAAGAAAATATTTGATTAGAAACTTTGAAATTGAATAGTTTAAAAGGTCAAATAGTGAGGAAGGGCAGTCAGATTGAAAAGAGAGCATGCAGAAGATCTAGACACAGTTGACACTGGGGCAAAGCCATGTCTGCCTACCAGATGAAGAATTCGTGGTTATTAGTGATTACGCTAACCTGTGGCTGATGATTGGCAAACCGAAGCCTAGGTATTAGCCTAAAATTTTGTCTCTAATCACATGTTTGGTTTTGTTTGTATCAACTGTGTCATTTTTGTTTCTTTGACTTTTCAGAACATTGATTATATTTGGAATTTATGTTTTTTAATGCTTTTATGTGAAAAGAAAACTTACTGTGACTTTGACAAATATAAAATTTTCGTGACTTGCTCTAAGTAAACACACAAGCTTAAGCACTCTTCCTTCTGGTTCATCCTAATATATAAGGGATTGCCATGTCCCTAGCCCTGAGAGAGAGTGCAGCAGACAAGGGGAACAGATTAAAAAGAGCATGTCCTGATGGCCTCTTCTCCCTCCATCCTCCCCAAGGGTCAGACTGGCCTCACATCTGGTCTAATGAGGATGTGATTTCCAGCAGAGAGACCCTTGGCTAGCAGCACCATTGATGTTATCAAGAAGAAAAACTAGCGGTGAAACATTCATTACTGAGAAATGTTTGAAGGAGCATCTGAACTTGATGCAGCAGCTGTGAGACTTTCCCCTTTGAGGGCCTCTCTCCTTCTTGTGACCTTGAAAAGGCTGACACAGAAGTATTGCTAAGTGACCTATCTCAGACTCGGAGCACCTGTTCCGTAGAGGTCTTTGGCTTACTAATTTGTTAAATGAAGGTAGTAACTTGGTAGGTCAGTCTTGCCTAGCTCAGATGGGTTTGTCTTTGTGGTTTTATGCTGACTTGGAAGCTCTAAGAAGGTACTCTGAAGAAGCATGCTTAGTACAGTGATTAAGTTTTGTTAATCCATGTGCACTGTTTTGCATACTCAGTTGTGTCATTCTTAGCCTGTTTTGCATACTCAGTTGCATCATGCTTATACAGGTACATGATTGCAATATGATGTAATTCTTCTAATGAGCTTTATTCAGCTCTGTTACTGTAGTGAATTTGGCATGATGAATGTGAACAGGAAAAGGTGTACTTTGGCTCTCAGTTTCGAGGTTGCAATCCCTGGACCATTGTCCTGGTTTCTTCAGGGCAGTGGCCCAGAGGAATATGCTGCTGTGCTCAGGGCAATAAGGAAGCAGAAAGAGAAAGAGAGGAAGAAAGTGATCTGGTCCCAATGTCATCTTCAAGGGCACAGTTCTAATAAGCTATCACTTCTCACTAGACCCTGACAAAGTTCTCACCACCTCCTAATAAAGTTTACAGGGACCAAGCCATTAATATGTGGGACCTAAAGGGACATTTAGTATGTGTATAAACCATACATTCATCAGTTCTATGAGGGGAAAAAACAAAGCAAACCAGTTTTACTGTGCCTAATGTTCACTGTCCCCTAGAAATGGAAGTCATTTTCCCCTGCCTCCTTAGCAGGGGCAGGGTCACATGCAGATGGGCAAACATAGATTCAGAGGAAGTGGGAGACAAAGTTTATACTTTATGTATTAACTATAGATGTGAAGGACAAAATGAGGTTCATAACTTCTTTTGGCACCAAAGTGTCGTATTGCTGGCAGGACGAAAAATGCTCCTTTGGCGATGAAAAATTAGCAAAGATTGATAGATCCACATTATCCCAGTGTGCCAGGTGCAGAGCTAGAGGCTCAGAGGTTCAGGAAGCTCTCGCTTCAGTTACTTGGCTGGTAGGCTGAGAGGCTGGGCCTCAGACCAGAGCTTGAATGACCCCAAAGACCTCAGCTCACTGCTAATATGCTAGAAGACTCTGTTTACTGCCAGGAAGGCAGACTCGAGGGACTTTAAAGCATATACTGTGCTCATAAATTTTAATCAAATGTTGAGAGGTGCAGTGCCCGAGTACTGAGGGGTCTGTTAGCCGCATTTCTAAGCAGGCCGTGCCATGCACACATGCCCTGTAACGGAGAATGTGTCAGATTCTGCTTACTGATTTCTGTGGTAGCCAGGCTGGACTTTGCTGTTGCTTTGCTTTTCTTTCCCCTTCCTGATCCACCCTCTGACAGTTCCTCATCCTATTCCTCCTACCTGTCTCCAAGAGAATGTCCCCACACCTCCCACTCCACCCCACCCAACCCTGCCAGGCCTCCTTTCTCCCTGGGACCTCAAGTTTCTCAAGAGTTAGGTAAGTCTTTCACTGAGGCCAGACCAGGCAGTCTTCTGCTGTATATGTGTTGGGGGCCTTGGACCACCTCCTATATGTTGCCTGGTTGGTGGCTCAATGTCTGAGAGATCCCAGGGGTCCAGGTTAGTTGAGACTGCTGGTCTTCCTATGGGTTAGCCCTCCTCAACTTCTTCCAGCCTTTCTCTAATTCAACCATAGGGGTCCCCAACTTCAGTCCAATGGTTGGGTGTAAGTATCTGTATTTGTCTCAGTCAACTGCTTGTTGGGACTCTTGGAGAACAGCCACGCTAGCCCCCTGTCTGTAAGCACACCATAGCATCAGTAAAAGTGTCAAGCCTTGGAGCCTCCCCTTGAGATGGATCCCAAGTTGGGCCGGTCACTGGACCTCCTTTCCCTCAGTGTATTCTCCATTTTTTGTCTCTGCAGCTCTTTTAGACAGGAACAATTCTGGGTCAGAGTTTTTGACTGTGGAATGGCAACCTCATCCCTCTACTTGATGCCCTGTCTTTCTACTGTAGGTGGACTCTACACGTTCCCTCTCCCCACTATTGGGCATTTCATCTTTGAGTCCTGAGAGCCGTTCACCTCCCTGGACTTTTTGTTTTAATAGGAATTCCAGAGTGTATAATGGCTACTCCACTGTAAATTTAAAGCTCTTGCACAGACTTTAGGGCTATGATATAGACACAGGCCACCACTGTGTGAGCTGGTCATTACTCTCATTGCTTTCTTTTGATAGACATCAGTTCTCAGCCCATGAGACATTTAATATCTAACATAGGACCCACTGAGTTGTTACAGAGTTAATGACTACATTAACTGTGCATGTCCATGTGGTGGCCAGCTAACGGCACAAGTAGACGTGATTTGTAAGTCCTGGTGGGATTTAGGTCCTTCGTTTATATTTAGCCAGAAATTCTGGCATCTCTCTCCTGAGACTGAGACTCTTACCCATGAACAACACACCCCCTGAGTCCTTGTCCCTAAGGACACACCCCACTGGAATTTTCTGTTCTCACCAAGGATGCTGCCTTCAGACGACACCCTTTGATACTAGTGATCCTCCAAGACCAGAAAGGATTAGGAGCCACACTAAAGTTGGTTGAGTTTAGACTTCATCTGATGAATGTGATGATCCATGTAGGATAGGAAACATCTAGAACATGAAAGAAAACCAAGAAAGGGAACATGTCCTGGAACAGCGCGGGTTTCAAATTTCAGATCCTAGGAGGGATATTCATAGGTATTACTGCACAGAAGCATGGGATTGTTTGCAGCAGCATAGCCTTAGGTCAGGTGGGTCAGGTGGGATCAGTTAGAATCATGGTGACATGCTCTTCTGTAAGGCTTTTTAAAAAACATAGGATCTATTTCTTCTGTCTATAGTGAGGCTGACTTCGTTGTACCTTGGGAGCAAATACACACTGACTAAGGTTTCTTATGCCCAAGAGTCTGTGAATGATGAAAGAGGGGGAGGGGTACTTGTTTATCATTTATTCTTATGCATCTTTTACATCGTTAAAATATTGGGTTGAAAGTAGCAGCTAGTGGGAGACAGCATGGCTCACAGATCCCACTGTAGAATGATGGCCTAGTTTGGGATCCGGAATCTGTTTCCCTCCTGTTTGGGATCTTGTGGAACTTAACCAGGCTTCTTTGTACTTCTGCTTACTCTTTTGTAAAGAGGCTGTGAAAGAACACCTGCTTTCTTATGGACATTCTCAAGACCCAGCTATTCTGTTTGTTTGTTTGTTGTATTTTGTTGAGACAGGGTCTCTATTTAAAGCTCAATCTGGTCTCAAATACCTCACTCAGCAGCCTCAGCTCCCTGACTGGTAGGATTACAATAATGCCCCACCACACACAGCTTTCAGTAATTTGGTGCTTTTAATATCCTAGATATGAACTTAAATAAAAGGTTTAAAAGACCTTATATAAAGAATATGCTGTATATAAATTGCTATATATGAGAAAATGATTTACTTAAACTGGATGCTTTCAAAGCATTTCCTGCTCAGTGGTTCAGGTATTTCCAAAGCATGTTTGAGTTGTGAATAGAATCCTGAGAAACAAAACCTGCTCCCTAGAGTGTGTTTGGTTCCTTGACAGGTGTGGGTCAGGTGGTGTGTTAGTGTTACATTCTGTAACTCACACTGGCTGCCCCTGAGGCCCCTGTTCTTCCAGAAGCTTTCTCAGGTAGTAGCTCTTCTCACTCAAACATCTCACTTATCACCTGACTGCAAGCTCTGCTTCTAGACCCGTTATATTCTTTTCATGCCTCTTAAGAGACCCCAGCCCTTTGGCAACATGTGCAGATGTGCTCTGCTCAAATTCTCTGCTTTTCCCCTGGAGACCTGCCTCACCCCTTGGACCTTTCTTGGTGTCTCTCCTCCACTGTAGTCATCACTGTGACAGTTTTGGTACCCAGGTAGCCTCCTTCCAGGCTCCCGGGTCCTTGGACTTCCTGCCTTTGCTGCTCCACCTGAGGCTCCAGTACTCTGGAACTAACCTAGACCTTCACCCACACTTTGTGTGGGTGGTTTCCTGTGGGTGTTCCTGCTCAGAGCTACTTTGGAACCTAAGACTCTGTCTCCCAAGTAACACTGATGTTACCTGACCTGTGATTCCAGAGTCTCTAGCTCAAAGGATCCAGATTCTGAACACTCTTTTTAAAAACTATTTCTCTCCATAGGGAGTTTCATACTACTGACCTTCCTGCTTGGCATCTATGACTCATGGTGATAAATATCCCTGTGTACACAACCATAGCACCTTTTCCCTATCAGAGCCACATAACAAAACTCCATCCTTGGTCAAGACAGATCATCTACCTAAACCTACCTCTGTATCCAGCATCAGGTCTTGGTTGGAGAAAACGTACATAACTTGTTTTCAGGGCTCTCTATTTTTCCTACTGGACACTCCATTGGGTTTTCCTACAGAATCATATAGAATCCATCTATCTCCCAGTACTTCTTGGTTGCCATTTTTGTCCAAGTTGCCACTATTTCTCATTCCTAAGGGGTCAAGGGTATGAAAACTATACTGTAATTGTTGTCTATCTGGACTTCTTATGGTCATTAACGGATGAGCCACTTAACAGACACCTGTAAAGATTATAAATACTATCAGGTTGTGTTTCTAATCAAAACCATCTCTTATTTCCTATTATGTTTTGAACAAAGCCAAAGGTTGTAGATCTTCATGATCTTTCTTCACAATTATCTAGAGTGTTCTAGCCTCGGGGCCTTTCCCTCTCCTTGCAAAACCAGCATTAGTGATATACTGGTCATCCCACCTCACCCCTGTCTCTTGGATCAAGAAGATGGGTCCTGAGGACACTATTGAAATTCTTCCTTCTCTCCATGTATCACTCCAGACTTCTTCACTTACTATATTTCCCTTCGTAGCACTTATTACCTGACATTTTCTTTTTTTTTCTTTACAATACATAGTGACTTTTTTAAAAATTTAATTTTAAATTGTGTATACAGTATATGTTAGTCATATTCTTTCCTGTTCCCCAACTTCTCCCAGAAGTGTCTTCTCCCTGGGATAATGACTTTATATACTTTCTATTTTTTTTCATTTTTTTTAAATTGGATATTTTATTTGTTTACATTTCAAATGTTATCCCCGTTTCTGGTTTCCTACCTAGAGACCCTCTATCCCACCCCCCTTTCCCCTGCTTCTATGAGGGTGCTCCCCACACACACCTACCTACTCCCACCTCACTGCCCTAGCATTCCTCTACACTGGGGCATCAAGCCTTCACAAGACCAAGAGCCTCCCCTCCCACTGATGCCAGATAAGGCCCATTCAACTCCTTCAATCCTTCTCCTAACTCCTCCATTGGGGTCCCTGTGCTCAGTCCAATGGTTGGCTGTGAGCATCCGCATCTGTATTGGTCAGGATCTGGTAGAGCCTTTCAGAAGATAGCTGTATCAGGCCCCTGTCAGGAAGCACTTCTTGGCATCAGCAATAGTGTCTGAGTTTTGTGTCGGCATGTGGGATGGATCCCCAGGTGGGGCAGTCTCTGGGTGGCCTTTCCTTCAGTCTCTGCTACACTCCTTATCCCTGTATTTCCTTCAGACAGGAGCACAATTGCCATCATGTTTTCTGGGTGTCAGGCATTATTCTAAGTGCTTTACAGATACTAATCTTGTTAACTTTGTGGTAACTCCCTTGTAGACTTCTGTTTTTCTCATCTTACAGATTGATAAACCTGAAGCTCAGGAGGCTGAAGTTAGTCATGGAAGTAACACAGTTATTATCTCTGGGTGCTAGAAATTAAACCCAGCTGCCCTGGCTTATGAATCTGTGTTCTAAGTCACATTGCTATCCTGCTATCCATGTCTATGTGTGATATAAAGACATATGTTTAGAAAAACTACCTAATACATAATGTGTGTTTATTACTGTGTGTCCCACCTGTGTGGAAGCCCGCAGGCAAGAAGTTGCTTTCTAATTACTGCCATGTTCTCACCACTAGAGTGTTGCCTGGTACTTTAACACTCCAATGTGTTTAGTCGGGGAACAGCATGGATTGCTCTATGCTCACTTTTTACATTTAAAAGCACCAATTTGTTGTTTAAAGAGAGGTATGTAAACATTTTTTAGGAAAGTCCGAGTGGGACATTTTTCATAAAAGAGTATATTTCTGTTAGATTATGAATTTCAATAGTTATATACTATTAAGTATTTAAAATCTCCTTTACAAAATTAAATAAAACCTATAAATATCAATGTGTTCTTCATAAATACAGTAAAATGAAAATAAGTAGCATTATGCTCTGCTTATTAATTGCTGATTAACTTCAGGTTATCGGATTAAAATTTTAAATAATCTCATTTTCAAATTTAATTAAATTTCCTTCAATAGTTAGGTTCTGTTAAAAATTATATATTCACTTTCCCTTTTAAGCATTTCAAAGTCCTGACAAGAAGTATTTACAATACAAGCCAATATGTGTTACTTATACTAATTAAAATATCTTAGCTTGAAATCACAATTTTATAATTATCTCTAAACAACACTACAGAAATCTGATTGCTGTGTTTCATCTACTGTGATATAGTACTGAAACGCTATAGTACTTGATAGTACTGAAACACTTAGTCTGATTTTGATCTCAGGCGATCTGAAATTCGACCCCAATTTTTCATTGAGGTAGGGTACCGGCCTCTTGTATGCTTTCCCAACTCTTAAACTTGCCTACAGTGCTGTCTTCATCTGTATGATTGAATGCTGTGCCCACCATCTCAAGCACTGGGTTCCACTAATAACTATCTGCATTTAGCCCCATGCACTTAGTTCACTGACATTCTTTGCTAGAATAGTCTGACTGATAGATAATTTGCATACCTTTTTGCTCATCCATCTAAAGCATTTCAGTAAAGTCACAGAACGGCAGATGTGTACAACCATCATTATAAAGCATTTGTATCAACCCATGCCTATTGCCTGTCACCCGTTAATCTCCTCCCTCCTCAGTATCAATTACCAATCTAATTTCTGAATCTGGAGGTCTTCCCGAGCTTCATATTTATACAATAATATTCCAGAGTTGACCTATTCGGGCATACCATAGTTAGTTCTGCCCCTCATCAGTAGCAGGTGAGCTGTTTCCACCTCATGGCTGTTGTGAATATTGCTGATGTAATCATGCAAACACACATTTTGTGTAGACATACACTTTTAGTTTTTGGAGTATATATCTTCAAAAGTAGAATTGTTCTGTTACATGGTTTGCTATGTTTAATCATTTTTAAAAAATTGATGAAATATTCCAAGAACTATTTTCCATTGCTGCATGCAGGGTTAATACTCCAGCCTCTCCCCAGTTTGGTGTTATGAACATGGCCACATTTTTCCATCCTTCACATTCGATTTAGTATGAAGTGGCATCTCATTGTGGTTTTTATTTGTAGTCTCCAAGAGATGAATGACACCCACTTGTGTTCATGCCCCTGCTAGATATGTGCTTATGTACTTGATGAAATGTATATTGTGTTGTCTATATTTTATTGGGCTATTTGTTTACATTGAGCTGTATAATGCACCAGACATTCTAGATGCATGACTTCAATCAGATTGATCAAGATGTTTTTTTCCTTTCTCAGCATAGCCTTGTTCTTCATAATACCTTTTAGACAATGGGCATTTCAATTTTATGAAATCCATTTTATACATTTCTGCTCTGTTGCTGGTATTGTTGATATCATATCTAAAAACTCATCACAACATAGCACAAAATTCAGTCTCATGTACATTCATCCTTGTACGTTTTATAAGATTTATATGTTCTTTCCTTAGGTTTTTCATCCATGTTGGATTAATTTTCATATACATTGTGAAATAAGTTCCAAATTTCATTCTTTCACGAGCAGCCACAGAGCTTTCCCAGTAGCATTTTACAAAAACCACTCCTTCCATTTGCTGGTTTTACACCAGTGCCAGTAAGTAGTCCTTGAGCTCTACAAGTAGGTCCATCTGTACC
This sequence comes from Grammomys surdaster, assembly GCF_004785775.1. Taxonomy (NCBI): domain Eukaryota; kingdom Metazoa; phylum Chordata; class Mammalia; order Rodentia; family Muridae; genus Grammomys; species Grammomys surdaster. The sequence continues at coordinate 3,392,263 of NW_021604719.1, forward strand.
ATCTGTAAACCACCAGTCCTGCCTGTTGTTTTTCTGCTACTGCAGTACCACCTTCTTGCTTGTTGTTGCTTCACAGTAAGTTTTCATTGTGAAACCAGTTTGCCGCTTTGTTCATTTTGTCTCGGTTGCTTTGTCTATCCCCAGCACTTCCAGCGTTTTGAAAGTCCTGTGCAATTCCCCAGGAATATTAGGATCAACTTGTTTGCTTCTACGAAAAGCAGCTGGATACTTTAGGGTTGTATTCAATCTGTAAAACATTTGAGCAGCATTTCTGTTTTAGCAAAGTTGAATCTACTGATTAATAAATATTGCTTGTTTTTCCATTTAATATCTTCTTTATTTTTCCAAATAGTGTTTTGGTACTTTTCAGAGTATATATTTTGAGCTTCTTTAATTTATTCATAATAATATTTCTGAGTTTGATATCATTTTTATTTTTATATTTGGCACATTAAATTGTGCATATTCATAGTACCCTATGGGATGGATATATATATATATATATATATATATATATATATATACAGTATAATATTCACATTAGGGTTAGCGTATGAACCTATTCAAACATTATGATTATTTTTTGTGCTTATTGTGATCTGTTTTGTTTTTATCTTAAGTGTGCACAATTGTGGGATGCAGTGTGGTAATTTATACATATTTACAATATGTAATGATCAAATAAATTAGGGTAGTTAGCATTTCCTGCCACAGTAAGCTTTTAAAATTTTTATTAACACATAATTGTACATATTTATAAGATGCAGTATGATAGTTTAATGAATCTGTATACTGTGTAGTGATCTAATGAGGAAAATTAACATTGCTGTATTACTATGTTTTTGCTACTTTATGGTTAGAGTCTTTGATCTTATCTTTTACCTATTCATAAAATATTTAGTAGAGTGTTTTAACTTTTTGAAACACACTTTTTATTGTTTTAAAATAAAATATGATTATAGCATTTCCTCTTTCTCCTTTCTGCCTGCAACTCCTGCCATGTACCTTTCTCACTCACTCCCTTTTAAATTCATAGCCTCTCTTTCTTTAAAGATATAGTGATCTAATGAGGAAAATTATATATATATATCTTTAGTGTTATTTGTGTGTACGTGGCTTCAGGACTGACCACTTGCAACTGGATAACTAATTAGAAGTCTCATTCCTGAAATAACTAGTGATCTCAGCGTTCCTTAGTTGCCTGTAATTCCTTGTCTAGGCATACAGATCAATGATATTTCTACCTTCCTAGTTAACATGTCTTGATAGTGTGCTTGAGTGTGGTCTTGAGGCCACTCTGTCGAAGTAAAGAATGAAGCTTCCCTGTCGTTCTCTACTATAATCGCACAACCAAATTTCCTAGTTCTATGGCTCTTGGAATCATTCTGCCCCTCTTCCATGATGTTCCCTGAGCCTTAGCTGCAGGAGTTGTGTTGTAGATATAACCATTAGTTCTGAGCACTTTATAAACTTTTCTCTCTCCATGTTGACTCATTGTGGTTTTCTCTTATGTTCTGCTACAAGAAGAACCTTCTATGATGAAGCAAGAGCTACACTTACCTGTGAGTAGGATAGCTGTTTAAAATGCAGTTAGGGATTATGCTGGTTTAGGAAATTGGTGGTAGACAGCTCTCTTCTAAGATTCATAACCTCAAGAGCAGGAAGACCCAAAAGACATGTTTCTGCTTTTATATGAGAAATTACTGCCTTAACTGGAATTTTGGAGTCAGTCATAGCCTCTACCACAGCACTGGTTCAATAGTCCACTTGAACATACTGCAGAACTTGTTCATCAGCTTTCAAAAAAATGTGTCCCAGGCACTTATCACACAAGAAAAAAAAATTGATAAAAATTTAGGGAATAAGATAAATTCTTTGAAAGAAATGGTCTTATTTATGGGTGATCAAATTTAAAACATTAAAGTCAGATTAATCGTTTCCTGTCAATCACAATTTAAATGGATTTGTGTCTCTACTTCTATATAATACTTCTAAGTGAACAGGGCACAAATTAGTTCCCACTTAGCCCCATGGCCTATAGAACAATTCTGAATTAGCCATAAACATGCTGTCTTTACATCAACAAATTATAGTCATTGGTTCAGCTCAGTTTTGCAAATAGATTCTTAGATCTCTCACTTCTTTTGGTTCAGGACAGGATTTTCAGTCTAGTATAATCAATTTGGGAGTTGCACTTATTATGGTTCCTGTCCTTCCAGTCAGCGTCTGAAGCCTGAGACATGCTTTACATGCCATACGAGGAGATCTACAGACCCTTACGTTAATAATAAAAAGGGGACATAGCGCAGCGATATCTACTGGGAACAGTGAAAGCCATAAAGCCAGCACAGCTGTTTGACAAAGATCCAGCAGTGTTGAGCCGCATGATACAGTCACCAGCACGCCACCATCCACTTTTGGTCTTGATCTCCACGTGTTGCATGTTTACAGGGCTTTTAGTATTTGTACAACTTGGGGAAATTGGGTTGATGAGAAATTCCTTATGATTCACTCATGCCTTCTCTCAGGAGTACTGCTTCTATGCTTCCCCAAGAAAGACTTGAACATACTACCCCTCCTGCTTTTATGGAGATATCCTTATCTGACGCTACTAGAAAGGTCTTCCTTATACCCTAGAGGTTGTGACTCAAATAAAGGCAGCGGAGATCCCCCTTGTGATGCTTTGGTACCTAGATACTCTTGGAACATCTGCCCCTGTACTCACTCAGGAATCAGATAATCAGAACAAAGTAAGCTTAAAAAGGTAAACAAGATTTGGTGGGCTAGAGAAGTTGGCAACAGATCAGATTAAAAATCTCTTCCTCAGGACCAAGTGTATTCCTCCCTCTGAGGCCAGACAAGGTAGTCCTCTGCTACATATGTAATGGGGGTACCAGAGTAGGGGGATGCTGAGGCGTGAGGTGGGAGTGGGTAGGTAGATGGAGGGGCACTCTCTTAAAGATGAAGGGGAGGAGGGATGGAGTGAGGGACTCATGGAGGGGGAATAGAAAGGAGGCAACATTTGAAATGTAAATAAATAAAATAATTAATAAAAATGTTTCCTCCTACTACAGTCAAGAGATTATGTGAAATATTGGATTTGGGGCCCTCATATGGCATGTTTATCAAGGAAAAGATACAGCAACAAAGTTAGATTGTTAGGAGTTATCTGTGATCTACACAGGGGGTTATATTGATAAAGAATGGTGTGGATAAATGACCTCCCTTTCTTAGAAAAGTTAGCTTGTACAGACTACTGTGGTGTCCAGTGACCAAGGAACAAAAGAATACTATGATTAGGTATAGAAATAAATTCTACAAAAATATTAAATGTAAACAGTGTATTATAACAGAAATTTAATAATAACTGTAGCAGGTTTGGCCTGAAGACTGTTCCAAGCATAACAACAATCAGCACTCTGACTCTTAGAAGTTGATAATTTACTGCTTGGGACATGACAATCTGCCCAGGCTGACTTGGAGATTTTCTTTCTGTCTAGTGCCCATGTAACTGCAAGATTCTTAAATTTTGGGTTATAGGGTAGATGAAGGAAAATGATTGTAAAAGATAACTCTGTTCTGTCATGGCTATTAATGATGCCTAAACTTGTGACAAAAAGGAAGTTAAGGCATTTGTCCAGAGACAAAAATGATACAATCCGTGTTTTGGAATGTCATCAGTCTCTCTCTGCAGTCTATATAAATAAAGAAGTTAGGTTCTTGTCTGCAAGCATATCATTAATAATGTCAATGATTAACTCTGTTCCACTGGGTGGGTCTTAAGTTGGGACAGTCATTGGTTAACCATTCCCCACAATCCCTGTCCCATCGTAGTTGTAGGCAGAACATATTTGGGGTTGAAGATTTTGTGAGTGGGTTGGTGTCCCTCTCCCTCCACTTGAAGTCCAGCTTAACTAAAGGAGATGACCTATTTTGGTACCCATGGTGAGGCCTCCCCTTCTGAGGATAAAAGTGGTGTGATGGTGGGACTGGGAGAGGGGAGGAAGGGGGCTGCACTCAGACTGTAAAGTGAATAAATGGATGGATGAATGGATGGATGAATGAACAAATAAACAAACAAACAAATAAATAAAATGTTCACTCTGACTGCCAGTCAGTCAGGTTACAAGATTCCCCTGACCCCCGAGCCTGGCTCACTCCTCCTTCACTGACTCCTTATCTCCTCTATGGGACATGGTTATCTCTGGGGCTGGCCCCCTGGCAGGAAAAGTTGGGTAGATTTCCAGTACCAGGCATGATTTCCCTCCTGTTGAGTGGGCTCAAGTTTAATTAGATATCTGTTGATTGCTACAAGATATGAGTACCCCTGTTGCACCGTTAGGGACATACTGCTACTCTGGCCATTGTTGTGGTTGTCATGGTAGAACTATCATCAGACATTTTCCTCCCTTGTATAGCATTTTCTCATACTGTCATTGGGTCAGATGCAGCTGGGATGCTCTCGGTTGTATGTTTGATGTCTTACTCTTGGATCCTGCCACTTTACTAACTCATTCTAATTTTTAGCAGATACATTAGGATTGCTTTAAGGACAAAGTCATGTTCGAGGATAAAGACTTCTCACCTGTCTTTTCTAACGTAATGTCTTTTATTTATTTTTGTTCAGTTTCTGTGGTAGAACTCAGTGTTGCCTGAATGCGGCAACAGTGAACACCTTTGTCATGTTTTGCACCTGAGGGGGAATGCATCCTTTCCGTTCAGCATGCATGCAGTTGAGCCTAAGGCTTTCCTTGATGGCCGTTTCTCAGGTTGTGTATGTCCCCTTATATCTGTAAATTTTTGTGTACTTTATCATGGGAGGGTATTGGCATTGGGATTTGTCAAGTAATTTCCTGTGTCTGTTGAAATGATCTATTTTCTTTTCAGATGTGAAACCAAATTTGGATTTTTGGTATAAGTCTCATTTGGTGACACACCATAATTCTCTTTATGTATTGTTTTACTGGGTCTCCAGCATTTTGTGGGTACTCTGTATGTGTGTCTTTATAATACAGAAATAATGGTCTGTTGAGTTTTTTTTTTCTGGTTGTGTCATTGCTTGGATACTAGAATGAGTTAGGTTCCTTTCTATTTTTTCTCTACTTTGGAGTATTTATATCAGTTAGAAATAGTATCTTTTTTTTCTTACCTGTTACCCATCTGGTTTTTCTGCTCATTCTAAGCTGTTAAGATAACACTGCATATGAATATCTGGAGCATTGTTGTTCTTCAGTGACCTGAGTTCATTCTCTTTTAGCTGAGATTTTTGAAGCTGTAGTTTTAGCTGAGATTTTGAAGCTGTAGTGTTGACTGCTGTAGGACAGTTACCCACAAAGAGCTCATCTAGATTTATGTACAGAGCAGTTATACAGGCTGGGGATAGACTCCCTGTTCCTGGTGTATCATGTTTAGTCAGGGCTCTAATTTTGTTCTCGATCCTTTCACTTGGTTCATAAGACAGATTCTCTAATTTAAGCAAATAACTCTCTAAGTCTTTCCCTTGGACAAAGTATAAGGAGACTCTGAGGAATGGAAAGCCTCACATTTCAAGATCAAGAGATGTCTGCTCATTATAGAACAAGAAATGTTTATGTAGTTCCTTCTATAGTAAGCAGTGGGAATGTGTTGGTAGCCTGCCACCTGCCAAAGCAAGAAATTGTCTCCATGCCTCCCTTACACATGTGTGTTTCATTCCCTCCGCATCGTATACCTTTTCCCTTCTAAAATCAACCTCAGCCTAGACTTTTCTTGACCTCTAGCTCACCATGTCCTCTCTTGTCTCCATTCCAAATGCATTAGGAATCTGATCATTCCAGGCTGGAGAGATGGCTCAACAGTTAAGAGCACTGATGGCTCTTCCAAAGGGCCTGAGTTCAATACCCAGCAACCACATGGTGGCTCACAACCATTTGTGATGGGACCCGATGCTTTCTGGTGTGTCTGAAGACAGCTACAGTGTACTCATGTAAATAAGATAATAAATCTTAAAAAATAAAATAAATCTGATCATTCCTTTCAAATACTTTCTAGATTTCTTTTTCTTTTTCTTTTTTGTATGTGTATGGGTATCACCGTTTGTGTGCAGTACCCAAAGGAGGACAGAAAAGGGTGTCTGGAATTACAAATGGAGCTACCATGTAGTGGCTGGGAACTGAACCATTGTCCTTTGGAATAACGTTGGGCATGTGTGTATAATAGAGGTATCTACAGTGAAAGGAGGGAAAAGGGAAGAGATGTAAATCAAATAAAGCTGGATGGAGGGGAAGCAGGTTGACCAGCATCAAAATTACTCTATTGACTGAGCATGATGGGTTCCAATGACAAAAGAAGCCACAGTGTCTCTTCAAGTTTGTATTTTCTGGCTTCCTGCTCATGTATCCAGCTCTGAATGCTGTTCGTATTATTTGAGATTTATAACACATGTATGCTGAAGGGTTTGTTCCAGTTGGTAAAAAGGGATAGAAAATGTTCCTTGCCTATATCTGTGTTAATTTCTCCTGGGATATTTCCTTGTAGCTTTTAGTAAATGGGGTCTTCTGGAATTAAAGTAATTTCTTCCTTGGAAAATTTTTGAAATCTGATTTGGAATGCTCATTAATAAGGCCGTGGAGGAACTAAATGTTGCACAGACCTTTAGTCACTAAGGCTTAGTGTGTCAGTCCACCACAGGTGATTTGAGTGTTTATCTATGAAGAGCTAATTTAGGAACATTAATGTCAAGGTGCTGTTACGAAACTGAAACATTATGGGCATCTCCATTTCGGTAAAAGCAATATGAATATTAATCAGAGATATTTTAAAAGATGAAAAGATAGAACTGGAAAATAGCTCAGGGGATAAAAGCACTGTCTCCTCTTCCAGATGACCTGAGTCTGATTCCCAGCATTGACATGGCAGCTCAGAATATCTGTAACTCCAGTCATTCATATGGTGCATGGGCACACATGCAGACAAAACACCCATACTCATAAAAAAAATTGATATTTTTAAAAAAAGGAAAACTAAAACAATGCTTGAGCTATCACTGTTTCAGTCAGTAGTAAACCATGCTCTTCATTTCCTTCAAAGGCTGCTCCATGGCTAGTCTACATTTCTGGTTCTCTTTGTACTCTTCCTATTGTCCATATTTATTCAGTGAAAAGGTGATAGCCCTTTAATCTATCTCTGTGTAGTGTCAATCCTACAAAGTAATCTAATGAAACTATGGTTTGCCATGCTGTTCTCTGAGTTGTGTGTGGATGTCACTATCAGAAGGAAGCAAGTATACATTTTGATAACATGTAAGCTGTAATAAATGATTTAATGGTAAGAACAATAGGCAAATTGTGGCAAAATAGTACTTACAATAATTGATTTCAAGTATTAAGCTGACTTTGTATAGTGAAAGTAAATTGAATTTAGTCATAATCTATGACTAAATTGTACATTATTAAGTTGATCTTGCCTATATTTTATTTTTAATTTTTATTTAAACTAAAACATAATTATTTAATTTTGTCCATTACCTTTCATCACTTCAACCTCTACTGTGACTTTCTCTCTAACTCCTCCTCCTTAATTCCCCTCAAATGGATGGCTTCTCTTTCTTTATTTTTATTACATATCTAAATACACAAATGTATAAGTATGATTCCTTCCTGCTGATTCCTTCTAAAGTTGCTTGTATGTACTTGATTTCAGGTACATACATTTTGTCTTGGCATGGGTCCCTGAGAAACTTTCCATGTTAACATTGCTATTGATGCCATCATTGTATCAGTTTTGTTTATGCAGACTGTTATTCAATATCATGGGTGTAGCTTCCCTGTCATTTCTAGAAAACCTAATAAAATAGCAGACTTATCAATCCTTTAGCTCTTCAAAGCCATCCATCCCCTCTTCCATGATCATTCCTGAGCTTTAGGGGCAGGGGTTGTATTATAGCTGTATGTATTAGATCGAGACACCTCATAATCAGTTATTCTCTGTATTTTGACCAGTTGTAGTTTTACGTAATGGTCTTCATCTGCTGCAAAGAAAACCTTAGGTTGAGATTAAGAATTATATTTATCTGTGGGTATGAGTATTTAAAAGCAGTTGGGTACTATGCAGCAGGACCTCCTTTAAGATTCATGACCTAACTGGCCCATGGTAGTTGTCTACCAGACAAAGATTCCCTCCTGCTGAGTCAGCCTTAAGTACAACTAGAGTTGGATAATACCATGTGTTTGCCACTATTGCACCTATAGGAGTATCTTTCAGGGCTGGTCCTGTCGTGCTAAGCAAGTGTGGTGGTTTCAACATGCTTGGCCCAGGGAGTAGCACCATTAGGAGGTGTGGTCTTGCTGGAGGAAGTACATCACTGTAGGGTGAACAATGAGACCCTTCTCCTAACCACGTGGAGGCCAGTTTTCTCCTAGCTGCCTTTGGAATAAGAGGTAGAACTTTCGGCTCCTCTACCAGCATGCCTGCCTGGACACTGCCATGCTTCCTGCCATAATGATGATGGGCTGAACCTGTGAACCTGTAAGCCAGCCCCAATTAAACATTGTCCGTTATAAGAGTTGCTGTGGTCATTGTGTCTCTTCACAGCAATGGAAACCCTGACTAAGACAGTAAGCTTAATAGCTGGGTAGGACTTTTTACCTTTTTCCTGTTTTGGTAGCTTCCATAGCACCTTCTGGTATTATGAAAGCTGTTCCTCAGGGAAGAAGCTTTCAAGCAAGATCCAGCTCTGATCCTGAGGGACCTGTGTCTAACATGGGTGGTTTCCTCAGCAATAGGGACTTTAACCTTCAACAGGTGGGAGGCAACCAAGGACAACAGCAATAACCAACATTGTTTAGTAGTCTCCTGGATTCCTCTGACCAACAAACAGTTTAAAAGGTTGTTTTTCATGCCTGGATGATTTTTGTTAGATGGTCTGTGGCTCTTATGGGGAGCAGTGTGTCTGTCTCTCTCTCTCTGTGTGTGTGTGTGTGTGTGTGTATGTGTGTGTGTGTGTGTAGTAATTTTGTGTAAGCAAATATTAGATAATGTATTTCCTTGAATACTTGAAGGATATTTTAGAAAGCATCCTTAGTGTTATTTCGCCTCTACCTTCTTTTTCCTTCTATACCGACCCCTTCCCAATTACAGCAATCTGTCCATTTTCCCCATTTCCCCACTTCATATCACATTTTTAAGGGAGTTTAGAAATCATATTCATGAAAATATAGTCTATAGTTGTACTGCGTTTTCGTGTCTTTTGCTTTTGGTGTTGTGCTGACCTGGACTATCTAGAAGACATTGCAAAGAATCTATGTACTTCATTCATTGAGCTTTATGGGGAGTCATCAACATACTCATCTGGATGAGGCAATTTATGTTCTGAAAGGCCTTTGAATTATCCCTGGATGCCTTTCACTAGATATATGCCTATTAAGAATATCTTTTTTTATGTGTTGTTTCTGTAAAAATGGTCTATATTCATCAAGTTTATCAAAGATGTGATGAAAGTGTTATTCATAATTTTCCTTTATTAGACTTATTTTGAAATCTATGGATTAATGGGCTTTTTTCTACTTCTACTATTTCAGAGTTTTCTCCTCTCTTTTTCTTTAATTTTTCTGGTATGAAACTTACCAATTTTTAACTGATTTTCTTAAAGGCTCAAATTTTGACTTTCTTGAGTTTCTCTATTGGCTTTTGTTAATCTTCAATTTTGTTTCTGAATTCTAAAGTTGCTTCTTCTGTTTTGGTTGCTTTGGGTTATGCTTGCTTTTTTTTAGTTTCCTAAGGTAGAGGCTTTGATGACTGACTTTGCAACTTTATTCTGTTCTAGTAAATGCATCCAGGCCTAAAACTTTTCCTCTCAATCTGGCCTTTCCTTTTTTCATGTTTCAATAAACTTTGTATATATTCATTTATTAGAAATATTTTCACATATCTCTCTAGACTTATTATAAGTCCTGTTTTATTTTGAAATTGTTTAATCACTAACAAGTTGAACTATCTGGCTCTCCCAAAACATAGGTTGTCTGGTGTCTATGCTTATATATTTTAAGGTATATTTAAAGGCCCCAAATGTGGTTTCTCTTGATGAATGTTCTATGTGAGTTCTGTTAAGTTCAACTGTGTCCTTACTGATTCTCTGCCCACTGGAACTGTCCATGAATAAAGTTGTAAGAAGTCTCCCACTGGAATGGTGCTTTTGCCCATTTTACCTTGCAGTGACATAGGTTTCCCATGCCCCACATTTTGATGTTGTCTTGTGAGCCTCTCTGAACTAATGACCCATGCCTTAGGGGAACGTAGACCCTTTCATCCCCTGCAATTCCTGTTGTTACATTGTTGACCCTTTTATCATCATGCAATGGCCTCTTTAATATCTGACATTTTTCTTCCCTTGGCTCAGATCTCACATGTTCAAAATTAATCATTCCTTTGATTAGTGTTGGCCTAACATGCCTTTCTCCATTCTTAGTTTTCTTTTACCCCGGAAGAATAATTTTTCTGCCTATGGATTTTGTTTGTTGGGGTTTTCTTTGTTTGCCCTTCGCAGTTTGGTCCTTGGCATTATATGGGAACCCTATTGATCTGAGGAAGCAGAAGCGGGTTCTAGCCCTGTGATTTGTCTCTGGACTATGATCTTCACAGGTGCCTTCCCTACTCCCCTTTAGGTAAAACCAAGAGGGCTGAAGTCAGTGATTTTCCTTCCTTCAGCAGGCCAGAGAGGACCAAGTCACAGTTAGACCTCAGGGCTTGGTGCTTATATGCAAAATACTGCAGCCTAAAACTGACTATGAAGGTGGCTTCTGGGTGGATTTCACTTGAGGCCAGATATACCTTTCAGTGTATGTTTGTCTCTAGTTTTGTGGTCATGATTCATCCTATGACTTCAGTTCTTGGTTCTCAGTTTCACATCCCTTATTTGTTCCTTGCTATGAGACTGAACGTGTTGATCTCTGAAATCTGTATACTATGTGGCCAAAGCTCATGGTTCAGAGGCCCTGTCTTCAGTTCCAACATAGTACTCTACCAGGTGGCGTATGTATAACCCTTGAGAGCCTTATTTTTGAAAGAAGAAAATCTGATTTCATTAAAGATCCAGGTATGAGCATAAAAAAAACTTCTGTCTTAAACTATATCCTCCCCAAATCCATATGATTTTAGATGCTTGTAATTTAATTATACATTTTAGGTTCTCAATTAGGTGTTGTCTTCTACACTTTGAGGAGTAAATGTTTATTTAAATGTTACTCAAGAGTTCATACAATCATTTTCAGGATTCTTAATTTAAGTATGGTGAAATTTAGGCATTCCTTCTACAAATTATCTTTATTTGGGGGTTGTTCTCAGTGTGACAGAGCCACACAAAATTCAAGCCAAGAGCCCTGGATTTTGTTGTGGCTAAGCTCAGGGTAAGGTTCCCCTGAGATCTGTCTAATCCCTGCTCTCCTCTGTTGTGAGTTCTTAGCTCTGAGAAAGTGGAGAGGGTTAGCAGAGCAGCACATTTGTTTTGATCCTCAAGCCCTTGTTCTGCAAAGCTGCAGCTCACACTGTGTCCTCACATGGAACAGTCAAGGTCATCTCATTATAGTTGAAATACGAAATGCTGTCCTGCAGCTGACCATTTTCTATCTGAACCTGAAAGGGTGATCTTAGGATAGGTTTTGCCAGTTCTAGGTTTTAGTACCAAAGTGGTTACCATGATGTTTATTGTGCACAGTGGCTTTTGTAATATTTCTTGGGTTTTAGTTACTTCATTGGAATAGTAGATATAAGAATTTTTTCAGCACCCTTGAGATAGCCTTCCCTAATATTTTAGACTCTTTTATATGCAAATGGTATGATAATAAATGTTCAAACAATTCTCTTCTTTCCTCTTCTGGAGCCATTAAACTACTGAAATTAGGAAGATGGAGAATTCCTTGAGTTGGATACTTATTGGGAGTTAGTCTTGTGCACTGTATATTCGGATCCTGATTTCTGTGCCTAGAAATCTGGTTACAGTATGGATGCTAGCATTGTCATGATTACTGAACCATCTGCTGTATCAAGGTTGTATAAAGAATGTTCCCCAATTATCTCTGATTGGTTAAACAAAAACTGATCAGCCTATGGCTGGCAAGAGGAGATAGGAATGCTGGACTTCCAATCTCAGCCAGAGGTCCCAGGTAGAGAGAGAAGGATCAGGAAGAAAGAAGGTAGAAAGACCTTATGGAGAAACCAGGAAGATTGTGCCATGAGCTGTCAATGAGAAAGTAGCCATGAAGACACATGTGAACAGAGTGAGCCAGGATAAGACTTGATGGCAAGTAATGGGACATTTATCTGGGTATTAACATCCTAGTCTTGTTAGAATAGGTCAGAATCTGCTTAGTTTAGGCTTGCAGCTTGTTAATAAAAATACCAGGTCTCTGTGTCAATTATTTGAGAGCAAGAATGGGAACAGACAAGGATTCTACCTTAAATTACAGCCTATAGACAGTCTTGGCTTTACTTGTATGTAATGCCTTTAGATGGCTATGGCCTTAGAAAAATCAACCCCAAGAAATCGACATTGTAAGACTTGACTTGGCCTATGCTACTTAATTTAAAACTCCATCTCAGTGTACATGGCCGAGGGGTTTGTTCTCTGTTAAAATGAAGCTTTGTTGTCCAATCTTTTGGACTGTATCTAATATCAACATTTAATAAAAATCATGTCTGTAAAGTTTTTTTTTGTTTTGTTAAATTGGAGGCATGTAAGCATGAGAGAAAAAAAGTCAATGACAAGTACATTAGCATTTCTAGCACCAAGATCTACAGATCCTATAAGTGGGACTATCTAACAGAACCATTTTTAGTAATGTCAATGATGTTTTGGATTGTCCAAACTAGCCAGTGCTAGCAGAGTGTGATACTGAACCTTTGAGGTATTGTTAGTGATACTTGAGTATTGGATGTATATTTTGCTTAGTGTTATTTACCTATCAGTAGTCAGGTACCTGTAGTGATATATTAGAGAACAAATTTTTGGATTTTTTGTTGGTTGGTTATTTGGATTTTTTAAACTTCTAAAATGTGTGTGTGTGTGTGTGTGTGTGTCTGTGTGTGTGTCTGTGTGTGTGTCTGTGTGTCTCTGTGTGAGTGTGCATGAATGCATTGTGATCATAAAAAAATTAGAGTTTTAAGTACAAATTTTTTATTCAAGGAAAGCCACCAAGGAGAAAAATATATACAAAAATCATCAAATTGGGCAAATAAAGAGTGTCTAAGAGTTATCAAGCAAGTACTGAAAACTTAGTGAATTCAGCTTAATGAAGTGGGTCCCCTTCCTGAAATAGTAGAGGAATAATCTAGGAATTGAAAATGGTGTTAGTTAGAAGAAAAGAAAGGGAAAGAGAAAGGCAACATAGAGAGAGGCAGGAGATAGAAGCTAGGCTTTTGAAGAACCGCATTTCTGTATGTGTTTTTCGTATAAGAGGACCTTTGTGGTACCTAGAAGGGGAACAGGTCACGAGTCTGAGGGAGGGGACATCAAAGGGCCACCAGATGAGTGTTTGTGTGGCTAATGCTAGAGTACTTAGACTTTCTGTACGGTTAGGGAAACTTCAGCTCTCCTAGGTTTATTTCTGTCGTGGATATTTTTTCCTTTTCTGTAATTGTGCTTCTCCTGCATTTTACCAATTCTGAAGGACTAGGAGCAAAATAAGATATTTAAGTATTTTGACCAGTTATAGAAAAAAAAAAAAAAAAGCTCTGAGCCCGTTCCTTCAGCCAATCTGTTCATGTATTTCCTCTCACCTTTATCTCCTTAGTCTTACTGAAGCAACTGTGTAGCTGTTTATTTCCTTGGAGAGAGAAAACAGACTGGTAGTGTTCTGCCAGCTTTGAGTGCTGGGGTCTGGGTGTGATATAACAATTCTAGTAGAATATACAAGCTGTACTTGCAGTCTGCAATATAGGAGAGCTACCGTCGGAACACCAAGGGGGGATGGGCGTGTACTTGAGATGGCTAGTATCAGCCTGGTTTGGCTGTACTGTTGCATGGCTCACTACCTGTCATTCAACATGTCTGGATGGGAATTTGGCTCAGTCAGTGGCATTAAGAAGGATTGAGATAGGAGAAAGTGTAAAATTCCAGGGACAGGACATGGCAGGAATAGAAAAACATATTTTGGAAATATCTTTTGATGTGTTGGGAACAGAACATAGAAAGAGCTTAACAGTTACAATCCCTAATCTTGCTCCTCACTTAAAACTATTTATTTAGAACTTTGGGAAGGTGCCCCAGTGTTCCTACAGACCAGTTGAGCCTTACCAACTACAGCAACTACAAACAATTTTTACGATGCATTCTTCTGTCCTTGTCAATTGAAAATACTGGCAATGACATGTGTCAGGAGTGCCCCTAGCACACTGATTCTATGTTTATTAGCTATCTTACCTTAGCACTTGATCAAAAGAATGCCTTAGTTCCTGTTTTTCATTTTGTCTGATTCTTCTTATTTCTCTGTCCGGAAATTGGAAGCCCAAACTACAGAACTCTGGTCCCGAGGTCTGCTTTCTGCAGAAGCATTTAACAGCCTGGGTGCTGCAGTGAGTTTGTTGACAAGGACTCATTTTGATGAGTTCCTTGATGCCACTGTAGAACATGTTAATGTCAGCAGTATAATTCCCACACATTGTAAAGTTAAAAGTAATTTAGACATTATAGAGCATGTTTTGTAATGATATTCAAAGAAGCAGAAGTATAGTAAGAAACCTGGGATTGGATATATAGAGATATAATAGGTTTGATATCCTAATGGCCTCTTACAAAGTACCTTTGTTTTTTGTTTTGTTGTTGTTGTTGTTTTAAAGACATGTTTCTAAGACAGCAGGAGTGCTCATATTGGCTCCCAAACTTCCACTGATCTGAAAGCCAGAAGCTTTATACTTTCAGTGCCTTTCCCCCCCAAGGAAATAACATAAAGAATGTGGTCTGTATTGGAACATGACATATAGTCACACAGACCTCTGAAGAACAGATTTTGTAGCAGCATGCATGACTTCCACTACAGATGCATGCTAACCTTCTCTGCATCCTTTTATATTGTGATGCATTTTTTTTTATTGCTGATGCTGTTTTAGATGGTGGTTCTCAATCTCTCCATTTATTAGGCCACCGACAGATTATAAATACATCCTTGCCCGAGCCCTATCCCACTGAGTCTGAGTTTAACTGGTTTGGAGTTGTAGCCCTGCAATCAGGATTTTACAAGTTTCCCAACTAGGTGTGGTACATTGTGGCATCACTTGCATGGCAGAGGCAAGAGAAGCTTCTTGAGTTTAAGCTAGACTAAGCTACATAGTGAGTTCCAGTCTAGCCTAAGGTCCAGAGAAAAATTTTGTTTCTGAAAAAGAAAGAGAAAAGGGTTGAGGGATGGAAGAGTAGAAAGAGGGAGGAAGGAAGAAAAAAGACGAAACAAGAACAAGAGAAAAACAAAACAGCAACATCGCCATTCCCTGGGTACTTTAGAATTTATGCCACCTGACATTAAGAAATCAACATTTAAATGATGTGGCAGAAACTAACAGATCCTTCTGGAGGGAGGCTTTGATAAAGGTCTAGTGGGACACTTTTCTTCACATAAAACAAAAGATTGTCTTCCCTTCCAACCACCTAAATCCCCAAAGTACATGAACATTCAAGTCTTCATTTAAAACATTAGGAAAAACAACTAAAGAATTTCAGTACTGGGCTTGATATTTCACACATAGAAATGAGGGGACAGTCTGTGTTCACTGATTGGTAAAACATCAGATGAGAAGCATAAAGCTGATTTTTGCTAAAGAGAGTGGGAGAGTATTAAAGGAATCCGAGAGAAGCTTTAGTGAATAGGCTCAGACGCAAACACTTTGCAGATCAGAAGGTAGAGCTAAAAAATTATTTGCTAGGTTGCATATTTCTTTTCCTCTGAGCACATAAAAATGAAAATACACACACACACACACACACACAAAATGAGATGACTTCCAGAAGGGAAAAATAATAAAATGACATATGACTTAGAGATTTCACTTTTTAATTTTAATATTTTTAATGAGAAGCCAATTATATCATTTCCCCTCACCCTTTCTTTCCTCTAGTATCTCAGGGATGAGGCCCCTCATTTGGTTGATATTTCTTTTTAAATAAATGAGCTGTAAATCTAATTCTGCAAGTCCAGCAAATCCCAAGCAGAATATATATATATATATATATATATATATATATATATATATATATATATTTCCCCATTGGACTGAAGTTGGGGACTCCTCTGGTTGAATTAGGAAAAAGCTGGAAGAAGCTGAGGAAGATGGTGATCTCAAAGGAAGACCAGCAGTCTCAACTAACCTGGACCTCTGAGATCTCTCAGTCACTGAGCCACCAATCAGGCAGAATACACTAGCTGATATGAGGCCCCTGACACATATACAGCAGAGGACTACCTGGTCGGGCCTCAGTGAGAGAAGATGCACCTAACCCTCAAGAGAGTTGAGGCTCCAAACAGTGGGGAGGTCTGGCGGGTATGTGTGTGTGGGGGGGCATCCTCTTGGAGACAAGAAGGGGGAAGGAGGAATGAGATGTGGAACTGTGGGAGGGGGCAATAGCTAGACTATAAAAAAATAAAAGTAATAAAAGAAAAAGAAAAAAAATATTTTTTATCTAGGTAGGAATCTCAGTAGCTTAAAATGAAAGCAACCTCCCCAAGCCAAAGGCAGAAGTGTAGTAAACCAACAGTACAAACCAATAGTAAAACTAGGGGAGTTATTGACCACCTAGAAGTCTATGCCTACATGTTTCATTTTAAAACAAGGCAAACCAAACATACTAGATAATGAAAAGGTGTTGAAATAATTATTTAAAACAGCCACTCTCAAGCCCATTATCTAAGCTGTGGCAGCTCTGCCTAGCACAGACACCATATTTCTCGCCCAGAGGCCACGTGCGCACCCACAGCTAGAAACGGCCAGCCATAAACACCAGCCCTGCCACCTGCGAGACGTCAGCGTGGGAGATGACTTAATCTCCCACGCTGTCTCCACAAGGCTGGGCATTGCCCAGACCATCCCGCCATCCATGCGGGCCAGAAGGAAGATGAGACGAGGAAGATGCTTAAATTATCCAAAAGCTTATATATTTGGTAATGATCAGTAACAAGATGCCCTTACAATCAGAAGTGTAACCCAATACCCAACCTAGATATACCAACCACCTTTGACTGCTACAGACACATGAACATCCACCTCCAATGCTCCTACATCTCTCTCTCCCTAGCTCCTCTTCTTCCTTTTCCTCTCCTTACTCCTCCCACCTTAGCTCCTCCTACAAAAAGGTGACAGTATTTTTTACAGCAAACAAATCCTCACAAAATGCCCTTGTAAGGATGCCTTTAGACAGGAGGATGAACTGTCAGGGAAAGCACTTATACTCACAATGTCCAGTGTCAGAAGAGAAGAGGGTGAGATCATTTGTAAACAGATATAGACAAAACTGTGAAAAGCAATAGGAATGACTTAAACTAATGTTTTGTATAATAGAATGTGTGCAGTGTGATTAGATTCAGGTCTTCTAAGGGAGAGTGCATTGTACAGAGGAGAAGAGAGTGTGCTGTTGACTTTTCTTATGGCCACGACAAAATACCTCCTAAAAAGCGCTTGAGGAAAGAAGTTATTTGAACTCACAGTTTGAGGTCAATCCATCATAGCAGGGAAGACAAAGCCACATCAGTACAAGATGGCAACGTACAACCACAATCAGGAAGCAGAGAGATTAGTGCGGCTGTTCAACGTCCTTTCTTCTACCAATCAGCTTAGATTCCCAACCCATGAGTAGGTCTTCCCACCTCAATTAACAGAATCTAGGAAAATCCCCCTCAAGTCCAAAGGTTTGACTCTGAGCTGCTTTTAGATATCAAACGTTAAGTGAAATGTGTCTTTTACTTGGGACAGTATGTCCAGGTCTGATTTAAAAGCTAGATATGTAACACCCAAGCAATTACAGCACAGACATGGTACCCATGGAGCTGTAAGGATTTTCAAAGACATGTGATAGATACTAACGCACAGGAATTAGATATCCAAATGAACGGTGTTACTAATCTTCAAAGTCTATCTGTAAAAAGAAGATATATCATACATACACATGCTCGCACCTGAGTTGGTTGGAAATTAAATATGAGGAAAATATAAGACAAGTAAATATTAACCTAAAGCAGTTGAAATTGCAGTGTTAGTATCATCTCAAATAGCCTTTTAAATGGAATTAGAAAAGTAGTTATATCATGTAAAGTGAAATTTACCAGGATATAAAGTGTTTATATATGTATTGTATGATCTAATATCTTATGTAGAAAAACAGTGAGCAAATACAGACAAAAATGGGCATGTTTACCCTCATAATTGTTAAGGGACATGCAGACAAAAAATGAGCAAGATTAGACATTATTCAGTAACGTGATCTATACATATGTCAAACCCAGTAACCAGCAATTAGGGAATACAACTTCCTCTCTAGCATGCACAGACTTTCAAAGAACTTGACCATCTGAGATCCCACAAAACATGCCACACAATTAGCATCAGTGTATGCTACATGTTCTGAGATAGGAGACAGAAGAGATAGAGGTGAGAACAAAAACAAACTTAACAACAACAAAAAAATTCTGCTCCTCAGTGTTACCTTCCCCCATTCTCTAGAAATAACCATTATTTTTCTGTGGAATCCCTGTGCCAACTTCAAGCTCACATCATTCTAAACTGTGTATTTATACAGAAAAGAAGTGGAATTACTCTGTAGTGATATCATTCTGATTTCATTTTTGTTTTGTTGGTTAGACTCAGCAGGCAGTCACAGATCTGTTGCCCCAGAGAACACACAGGTGTCTCCCTGTAGCAGGTTACCACGATAACAACAGATCTACAAGAACTTCATAAAAGCGGCAGCTGGCCCTGTGTCATCTCAGTTCACACTCAGTCATCTTTTATCCAATAGCTTGTTCATCCAGAATTCAACTAAGCAAGAATCAAGACAGTGAATGAATAGCCAGAAATACCAGTTTTTAAGGCTGATCTGCCTTATTCATAGAAAAAATAATTGGCGGTCTCAGTGAGTGCCTTCTGCCTTTCATTAGACACTATTGTCACTCTGCTCGGAGGCCTATTTCTCAAATAGCTGCAAATTAAAAGGGGAAGGAAGCTGCTGGCACGAGGGTAGCAGCAGTTAGTGACAACCTGACTGCAGAATAAACAAAACAGCAAAGAAGTGACTTCATAGAAAATAGACTAGAGATACTCAGGTAGGTGCACACGTCCCCCTAGTGTATCACTGTTGCTGCAGGAGGAGTGTGTGGAAGGGGGGGTGAGGAGAGACAGGAGGGAGAATATATTTGAAAATATTTGTCTGACTGGCTGGTATTGTGTCTGTCTCTGCCTCTCTCTGTATGTCTCTCTGCCTCTCTCCATATGAGTATGTGGATATGGGTGTCTGTCTGTCTATCTGACTATGTATCTGTTTCTTTATCTCTCTCTCTCTCTCTCTCTCTCTCTCTCTCTCTCTCTCTCTCTCTCTCTCTCTCTGTGTGTGTGTGTGTGTGTGTGTGCGTGTGTGTGTGTGTTTGTGAGTGTGTGTGTGTGTGTCTGTGGTGTCTAGCTGCATATGTATCTCTCTCTCTCTTTGTGTGTTTATCTTTGTCTGTCTCACTTCATGTCTGTCTATATGTATCTCTGTGTATCTCTCTGACTCTCTGTATGCATGTGGAGATAATGTCAGCAGGAGAAAAAGAAAGAATAGCTTCTGTGATGAGCATACAAGTTAAGACATGGAACATTTACATATTAAATTATAGAGAAAAATATAAGCAGGAAAAATATATATGATTTGGAACAGATGGTCCCTGGATATTTCTGACTGAATTGTCATGAGTTTACCTGTCAACGGAACAGTGGCAAATTCATTCACCAGGTGGGGACTCCGTTTCCTCAGTAGACACTCCTATGCTTCTGTGCTCAGCTTGTTTCCTTTCTGCCCATATCCAGTCCTTCTCCATGAGCTTCTGGCTACTTGCCTGACACATGCTCCTAAGACTTATGAATGGCAAAGATTTGAAGCCCCACGCTCTGGACCTGCATTTGAGATTTTGAGTCTAGGGTGAAAGATGAGAGTTAAGAACCAGTAAGGAGAGTAAGGACTGGAAAGAAACGCATGACAAGAGAGGAGCCAGCTATGACAATATGATGTTTCATTCAAACAGGAAACTAGAATAGTCCATGGGGAAGGCTGACTCGAGTGCACAGCCAGACACTCTGTTCAGGTGCATAGCAGTGAGGACGAGGCGATGGGGAAGAACCAGATGCCAGGGATTGGGAGGAGGTGTTTTGGGTAAGGGAGTGGTTGGTTATCTAAATGCCTGAGAATATGGGGATCTTTAACACAGCACTAACAGTTGATTTAAAATTTTTTCTGCTTCAGTGGAAGTCTTATAGGTTATTTTCGGCATCTGGCCACATAATGTTCATTGTTCTCATAAAGAAAGAACTTCAGAATCATCAGGAGCTGCTTCGTGGAGGGTTACGTAAGAAATATCTTGCTTCCTGAGTCTAAATCAGATGGAAGAGTTAAAAAAGAAAAAGAACACAAGGATCTCAAATTATCCATTGCATGAAATATTTAATTTTCTATGAATAAATGGATTTTACTAAAATTATTGTTCTGCCCTTAAGGGCTCTCAAGAAAGCAGTTTAATGAAGGGCACTGATTTTAGAAGCTTTAAAATTTTTATAGTAGAAATAATCTGTGAAGGCATGTAAAATAGATCCATGGGTGGCCAGAATTGAGTCTTGGATGCCAGTCTGTGAGCCTCGGGATTATTGAGAGGGCAAACAAAGCCCCAGCTTGTTTGCCTGAAGCATGAAGAGGCTGGAGCACAAGCCCTCATCCACTGACCATAAGCTCCACATCCTGAGAGAATCAGTCCACGTGCCTAAGTCTCAATTTATTAGCTATTAAATACTAGAGGACTAGAGGCTTCAGAGATCCACTTATCAGTCCTAATTATAAGGAAAGGGGCAATGGATATTCAGAAAGAAAAACCTTCTAAGAGAAAATCTGAGATTTCTTCACTAGTATACCCTAATTTCCTACCTGTCCCTTAACTGAAAATGACAAAGTATTATTAAGTTTGCTTGTGTGTGTGTGTGTGTGTGTGTGTGTGTGTGTGTTTGCGTGTTTAGGTGTGTGAGATTTTGTTTGTTCTACTCTTCACGTCTTTAAGTTATGACATCATTTTATGAGTAATCCTGGTTTTGTTTAAAATTAGTTGTTTCATTAATCACCATTAAAATCAGGTAAATAAGTGTTCACAGTGTCTTCACTTTCTGAATTGCTCTGAGAACCCTTCAGTATTGCAGACAGTAGTGACTAGAACCTTTAGATTTTAGGCATATCCATCCTATTTACAACTACAATGGCCACAAGTAGTTTGTCTTCTGTTCCAGTGTAGACTTCTGATAGGCCATCACTAGCATTTGTCACATGACTTCCTTTGTCACATGCGTCATTATCTTTAGAGTCACAAAATGCTACTATCATAGCATTAGATAAAGAATATTTTCTTCTGCCGTCAAAATCCAATTTAGGACTATAAAAACAAGATGTACAAGGACCACAAGTTAATAGATGCTTAAAGCATTTTATCACAGCTGAGGTTCATGTTCTTTATATAGGGGAAGAACATTAATAATACTTTCAAACTAGTTCTACCGAGTTAGAATTGTTGTACTGAAATTAATATAAAAAATAGATGTTTCCTTCAAATCTGTTAATTCCTCCTTGTTGTGACTCAAATAAACAATCAGCAAATGACAGAACGATAACAGAAAACAGAGCTACAGATGAGTGCATTGGCATGAATAATCTAAGTTATAAATCTGTCTCTATTTGGCTACATAACAGAAATGCAGCTCTGTTACATTTGATTGATGCTGCTTCTTGGTTCCTATTTAAAGCAGTTAATTTCCAAATTGAGACCTCTTTACTTATCAAGCTTATAGGATTTTGACTTTTCCTAACTCATAATGCAAATTTCATTAGGCTCCTACTGAGAACCAAGTACTTGAGTCCATCGCTGGGGTTGAAGAGACTTTTCCCTACGGATGCTCAATGGCTAGTGGAAGAGACAGGTTGCCCAATAACAAATAAGATTATAATTGAGCACAAGTACTATATGGTACATCTGGACTCCTGCCTATGGGAATAGGGAACACTGCTCAGATGGCTAGAGTGTTGAAGATGGAGATGTCAGCTAAGGACAATTAGAAGCAAAGGAGCAAAAGTGACTGACTTGGGCATTTGGCTGATGACTGGGAAGACAATAAGAAAGATGAGTTTGAACCAAATTGTTAGTGGCCTTAGATGCTATGTTAATGAAACTAACTTTTCTTTCTAGGTAAATAGACATGCCCAAGGTTACTAGTCAAAGGTGTATAGTTAAGCGTATGTTTTGGAAAGACTGTTCTGGCCATTGGGAAGAGGATATACTATCTTTATACTAAAGAGACAGCAAGACAGGGAGAGACTGGTAGACTGCTAAGATGTCTACTCTGTTTCTCAGCCTTGGTCATCTCATCCCTAAAAATGAGGATGGGAATGAGGACAGCCTCACATACCATAAGTCTGTGGTAAGCATCTGTCTTGCCAGTTAGCATCCATTCTCTCTAACAGAGGTCAATAGCTTTGATCAAGACACACAAACGATCCTTTAAATGACTGGTGGAGTACAAGCTTTGGATTGATTCTATGAACCACATGACCCCAGCAGCAGAGGGTCTACAGACCCTTCTCAGAATTGGCTGGCAGTGCTGAGAAGTGACTTCAGAGGTAGAGTATGAAGGAAAAGAAGCTGAGATAAGAAGGGGTTAAGGGTTAAGAGAAAGGGACATCATGTGAGACTACCGTGAGTCCCATCAATGGGAAGTCCTTCAGCTGGAGTCCAGGTTGCAATGAATTAAACTGGAAGAGGCAAGCAGGAGCCAGGCGAAGAACAATGGCTCAATTCAGGAGCATTTGAAGATGTATGTACCAAGACATATGGCTCTTTGATTTCAAGGTTAGGGCATAGGTAAAGAGAACTTGTTATTTGTATACACACGCTGAACAGATGGGAAGATATGAAGAGAAGCCAGCTGAATTCTGTGTCAGAGTATTCAGGGGAAACAGAACATCTACAAACATCTGGCCACTCTGCGGACCTGAAGTCTCAGCACAGCCCAGGGTGTACCTGCCTGTTCTGGTAGACACAGAGCTTTAAGTCAGGAAACCAGATACCACTTAAGAAAGTCCACTTCTCTTTTGAGCCATCCTCAAGAGCTTTCTGAGCTAATTGTCCTATTTCTATTACATATTACAATGAGCCCAATAACTGAGACAGCATGAGTCTTCATCTCCTGTGCAGTGGATGCTGCTCAAAGCCAGATGTCAAGGCCACATTGTCCTTTATGCTCAGGAAACTAAGTGCACATGCTTTATGAGTTATATATGAAGGGAATTATAATTCTGAATTCCACACACTTATATGTATATGTATATACATTGTATGTACACAAAACACACATAGAGCAATGAAGAAAAATTATGTAAGGTATGCCTGAACACTATATTAAAAGATGTTTGTCTAATAATTTCATAAAAATCAGCTCATATACTTATATATTAATCATGTATAAGTATACTAGGAACCAAGCAGATCTTTAAAATGCTAAAAGCAAAGACTCCTTACAACGTACTTTATTTCCGTTTAAGAAAAAGCATGGCCGTTACTACTAACATCTTGTTTTCAACATTTGAAGCCAACACTTTTATGAAGTCTTCAGCTGCCTATACCTCACTAAGAAAATTTATAGGAATGTTATTTACATATAAACTATATGATAAGAATGCAAACATATTTGTTAAATCAAACACAGGAAAAGGAGATGGGCTACATCCTGCTTCATTGCTCTAAATCTTGGGTGTTGCACCATGGAAACACGTTATTATTTTAAAATAATTTTGACATGCATCAAACATGAAAAATGATAAAGAGATCATCTCTATACCTGTACTATGACTTTTGTATAGTTTGGTCACCATACAATTGAGCAATATATAAAATTATAAATACACAAGTTTAGATCCTGCATTTTCTTTTCCAGTAAAATGCCAGGTAAGCAGAGTATGGATACCTGATAATGGGAAGGCTGTAGTATTAAGATGATTTAAGGAGTGTTTAATCATTGGGGACCCATCCCATAGCCATTCCCTTGTGGATCCCACCCTGCACACTGGTTGTATCACATAGGATGGAAGTGAGAAGAAAGATAGGGGCAGAGGATTAATTCTTTTCCTGTAGGGCTTAAGACAATCCCTCACTATAGCCATCAGGACTGTTGGGCAAGAACAGGGTTCTCGGCCTTCTCTTCGGGGCCCAGCACCTGCTGTAGGCAAGTAAAATACTAGGGAAGTCAGCATATCTGTAAGAATTAATATGCAAAATTAAGTCAAAATCCATTAATCCTTTCAATTTGACTTCCTTTCTTTACTCAAGCAGCATACTTACAAAATAAGCAACTAAATGAGAGTGGAACAACGAATGCTGTGTTGAATGCACCTGTAGTTTATGTATCTGAGAATCTGGGTCATGTCAGGGGGATTGTGACATATCCCTTTCTCCTGTATCACTTCAGGAGAGATGTTCAGGGCCTCTTGGGGATGGACAGCTGTTACTGCATTGTCCTGTGCCTCTCCTGCCATGATTTTAACTTCTCATCCTCTTCTTCCAACAAGGCAGTGAGAAATCCCATGTAGCTGTATGAATTAATGTTAAGTTCATCAAAATGGAGTGGGAAAACTCCCATCGGCCACCTCTACATCCGTATGGGACTTTTTCATTAACTTTGTGCAAACTCCTTTTGGGCAGCTATGATGCAGTTCTTACTTAGTCTAGTTTTTTGTGTTTCTAGGTCAGGTATTTTCTATGAGCTGCCTGGAGAACGTTTATGTAGAACACACACAGATACTCGTTTTGAGACTGTTAATTATCCCTGTGGTTACCAAGCTATACACATAGTGACTCTTAGGCTGGTTTGGTGGAATGTTGGTCTTGATCCTCTTGATTTTTTGTTTAAACCTAGACCGTCACCATCACCACAGTGAGCACACTGTTAGATCCAGCTGCTGAATTTGACCACAGAGCTATCATCACCCTGAGCTTGTCATTTTAATAGGAAACGTCTCTGGTTTAGCAGCTTCACTTGTGCATGAAGTAGTTTAATGGGAGCAAAAAATCAGTAAATGCTTGTATTGAAGGATATCCCTCAAGCATCATAACAACTGAGGACCAACCAGCACATCAGTTCTTTTTCTTCATTTTTGGAATACTGGTTCTTGCTGCCCTCTATCACCTGCAAAACAAAGGTCCTTTGCAGTATTGGTTGGCATTGAGTCCTGAATTTCCTGTGCCTGAAGGTTAATCTCACAAACAGGGCAAGTCACATGCCTGGCTGTCTATTCAAAGCTTTACTTCATTTCATTCTGGTAAAGTTAAGTTTTAAATATCCATTTGAGATTACTGGCTGCTGCAATAGGAAATAACCTTGCCAGTAACCTTGGTGAGATGGGTGTATAGCTCACTCACCAGGTATACACTTGTCCCCCTTGTTTCTGCAGGTGAGAACCTTCCTTTGGGAAGCATTTTCTGTTAACCATTTCAAATTCCTAAAGCTGTTCAAAACTCTGTTTTAACTACCAAGTTTAGAGGGTACTCTGAAATTAATTCTTAAAGTTGAAATGGGAAAATGTAACTGATAAACCTTGAAAAGGACCGAAGAAAATCTATTATCCTTTTCACCAGCCTCGTTGGAAACGCCTTCAGCTTCAGGTCCTGGGAACTTATTCCACTCTGGGTTTGATGGCTCCAGTTCCTGATTCTGCTTTTTATCTGTCTCCAAAGAATAAAGCTGTGGTGATCTGGGATGTGCTACTTCCCCGGGAGCACAGCCTGGAACTGTGCAGAGCTGGAGGCTGAAGTGTCTTATCATCATGTGCTCCACATTGCATTTTTTATTTGCTGTTGTAGTTAGAAAATTAAAACTTTGGTAGCATTTCATGGTGACTGCCTCCCATAGCTGTGACCCTGTAGAGGCCTGGATTTGGGTCAGTGGGGTACACTCTTTTCCATTTACTGACTGTCCTAGACAACTCCATCAAATTTTTCTCAAGGATTCACAGTCCCTACAGATATAGTAAGGGAGCCCCTGCTCCCTGTTGAAATGAAGATAGAAATATAGCATTAACAAAGGAGGCATCTGGGAGGGAGGAGAGGGGTGTGACATAGAAAACTAGTTGTATTTCATCCAGATTTTTAACTGTCCATCTTTCTTCCTGTTCTCCTTATTTGGTGTCTGAGGGACCCTCAATGCCTACAGCTTTCTGGCCATATAGTCTTCTCTCTTCTCTTTCTTCTTCTAACCCTCTTTTCTTCCCCTCTTTCATGGTTCACTGGTTCTAGTCACTGTGGTCACAAACATTTAGTAAATATAGAAGAAGCCAAAGCACAAGGCTGCTCATGGTAAGAAGAGCTCTTAGGCATATCACCTGACCTGGATGGAACCAGAAGGTAAACTCCAGAAAAGAATGCCTTTTCTTCTTGTCTACTTTCAAAGATTCAAAAAGGACTCACCCCATATAGACCACAGCATCCATGTGAACTTCTCTTTTTTGTTTTGATCCTCATGGATATTTGATGAGTCAAAAGGTCCAATTTTTGCATCTTGAAGGAAAGTGAGGCTCAGAGATCAAGACTCATTTCCCCTGAGTCATACACACCTAAGAGGTAGGCAACCCTTGAGTTCCTTTGTATCATCTCAGGTGCCTTTTCTATCTTCAAGTGCTGATTCACATCCAACATGTCTAGTCCGAAACCTCCACTGTGACTGTTATCTTTTTATACATGAGTTATTAGGATCTGCCCTTTGATCTGGAGAATCTGTTCTGGGTGAGAGTAGGATCAATGGTATAATGGTGTAACTTCATCTACCTTAGACAAAGTCTAGAATTGATCAGCATCCAGAGAGAAAAATCCCATCCTATACACCCCCCACCCCACACACACATCCCAACCACCATAACACACACTACACACTTAAAGTCCTGTAGGATTCTGGGTAGCTCCAGGGCTGCTCAGTATAGGAATGGAGTGACCAGGTCAGCTTTTCTCTGACCTGCTTCTGATTATGGAATTCCACCTGCTTTTAGAGTATCCAGGAGAGGAACCTTTTACTTTCAGGGCTTTTCTATGCATCACTTTCGCCAGTTAGGCAAACTCCATAGCACAGGTGACAATAAACTGATGTGGTACTGCCACCTAGTGACTGCCCTTGGCCTCTGAGACTCAAATTGCCAGCTTGCAGTCATCCATTATTGGAAAATTCAGGTGGGAGTTCCCAGAATTAGGACCCATCCTGACTAATACAGACCCACCTTCTCTGCCAGCCTTAGAGCCTGCCACATGGCAGATGTAGACTGCGCCCATGGCAAGTGTGAACTATGCTATTCATTTTAGTAAACGTGACTTTAGGCAAGGAAATTCTTCAGCTTGGCAAAACATTACCGCCTCTCTAGGAGAGTTCACTTCCACTGGAGGATCTTACAGTACATAACACTCATATAGATGAAGGCTGCCCAGGAAAGTCAAAACAAGTACAGTTAGGAAATAAGGGAAGAAAGGAACGGAGAGAATCTTGGTTGAGAAATGTCCATTGGTTATTGTTAAAATATCCTTCTGGCATTTGCTATTCCTATAAATGCTGAGAATGCATTTCCCCACAGGCTTTTATGACAGATTCCAGGCTATCCAGTTTTACTGATTTGCAGGTGTGTTTTCATTGTATATAGTTTCTTGAGATTTTACTATAGATTCCTTACTGGCCTTTAAGGTGGCCCCTCACCTTCTACCCTCCTCTGAGAACACAGCCCTGTGCCACCATACTTGACTTTTCAAGTCTACTGATATGAAGCTTGATATAAACATTTCTGGTCCCCTTACTAGAGGACCAGGTAGTGTCTGAATATACCCTATGAATTTTTTTGTTTTATTTGGTTGGTTGGTTGGTTGGTTGGTTGGTTGGTTGGTTGATTTGGGGACAGATTGGAGTCAGGAATATTCCCTATTCATGAACCATACCCACTCTACAAACTGTTCCTACTTGACCTTGGAATAACCTATTGAGTATTTGCATGTAAATTTTTTCCTTTGTGTTATTTTGCTTTTTTTTTTTAGCTTAGAAACAAATCCATTTTAAATATGAACATAAACTATTTTGACTTAAGATAGGCATTCAATTTTTAAATAATATCCCTAGAATATCAACTGAATAATATCAGGATTTGTTTTATTTAGAGTTAGGCCAGAAAGTTTTTCAAACAGACACCGGCTTTCATAGCAGTCCCTATGGCATGTGAATTGCTAAAACAACACATTTCACAGCCTAACCTGAAATCAGATGTTTGCATTTAGGAAAGAATAAGTCTCTTATAGCTTCTTTTGAGCTAGTCCTATCTGCTATTATAATGTATCATTTACAAATGACTTCTATTTACTTCAGTACAATTAGAAAATGATACCGATTTATTTTCATTTCGTAAAGCGTGCGTATGCATTGTACTGAATTTCCTTTCAAAATCTTAAAAGAGGGCATCAGTTCGGCTGGGTCTGAGATCTACTGCTTAAATGGTCTTTTCAGCCCAGAGAAGAATTTCAAGATGAAAATACAGACCTCAGGGTCTTTCATCTTCACTTTTAGGAAACAAATTCATTCCCATGACCTGAGAAGTAAGTTCTCTCTAAGAGCTGTGCAGATTTCCCTAGTTACCTTAGTCAAAGAGAATCTGAAGGATAACGTGTCTTTTCTCTCTTCTAATAGGATGTTAATGTGCTCCCATCCTTGTGAATGAAGTTTCTTTAAATAGTCAAATAACTATAATTGTATGTGTATCTATGTGTATGTATGTATGTATGTGGTTCTGTGTGTGTGTGTGTGTGTTTGTGTGTGTGTGCGCACGTGTTCAGATCTAAGACTGTTACTGACAGAGGAGACATTGCTGATGTCACTTCTAGCATAAATGAATGCTAGACTCATGAAACATATTTGTCATCTTTTCACAGAAACATAAGGGGACTTAGTCAGTCTTGAAAACCTGTGCATGCTCTGTCATCCTCCTCTTTTCTCTCAGGAATGTCGAGCTTTATTTTAAGCTCAGCTCAGTTTATTTGCTCAGAACATATCCACTGATGGCATCTACCCAAAAGCAAATCTTTTATATCCAAAGTACGAATGAAACTCTTGTAGACCATAGTTGAGAGAAATCATAGATGAGAGAGACAGAAAGAGCGGAGGAGTAGAGACAGAGAGACAAAGACACTCAGACACACACACACAGAGAGAAAGAGAGAGAGAGAGAGAGAGAGAGAGAGAGAGAGAGAGAGAGAGAGAGAGAGAGATTTCCTAAATCAAAAGAGATGAAAAATTTCCAAATGTATAAAGTCAAAGGATCAAAATAAAATGAAGATAACTTAGGATCAATAAAGATTTGCATAATTTAGGAAAATTTGTACTGGTCCAGTTCTAACATTAAGTTGGGATTTAGAAGTAGCCTTATGCTGTCTCTTTGTGGACTTTTGTTACCTTTGGTCTCTGGGATCCTCAGGGTCCTAAAGCCTTATGCTTTAGACTCAGCGATGCTCAGAAGAGAGGAATGAGAGGCAGGTCATGGATTACAGCCTCTAGTCATTCCCAGCTCAGAAATAACTTCCTGAGAACTGTTTCCAAGGTTGTTTCCTGTTACCTATCATTACAGCATTTATACTTCAGAGTACCCTCAGGCTTTAGTAAACATTTTTGCATTGGCTGGATTTTATGTTTTAACTCGGATGTAAACTGATTGCAGGCATTTGTCACAGTGTCACACATCCGTGCTGTTATCTTCCATGACTTCTATATTTTTCCCTCAGTATCTCTTTATAGTAGGTGTTTATATTTATTAGATTTCCTATCCCCTTATTACCCAAAATCAGGTTTTTGCAAACACAGATTCTGATTCATCTATGCATTCTCTGTGTCTCTAAAAGTGCCTTTATACATGGCAATATTCAGTATTTGATTGAATAGGACTAGCTAAATAATACCTAAAATCTCCTGGAAGCTTAAAAGAAAATCTATCCATATGTCATAGCCCCACCTTGGGAGAGTTGGATGTAGTTAGTTGAGGGGTAATGGACAGTGTTTTCTTAATGGTTCCGAGCTCACTCTGATGGAAGTACTAATGAACATCCTTGACAGAGCAATAGAAATGCTTTGTGTTCTTTCTTCTGTCTGGGACATTGGCTCTCAGCTCCCTATCTTTCTTTGACTGTTTTGCATTCTTATATGTCTGGATTAGTTGTGCCACCTATTCTATATGATTTTACTGTAAATGGAAACCACATGTACAAGCTACAGCTTGGAAGCATTTGTGGATATTCATCTCACATCTCTGACTCTGCACCTGGAATCATGGACTTTCAGATTTGTTGCTGACAGTCAGGTTTGCCACCACTTGACTTATAGTGAAAGACTTATGTCTGATAGTCTCATGATTCACCATGATATTTGACAGACTCATAGACATATCTTACCTCCTGAGGGAGTTACCATATACAGGTTCTGTGACTATTCAATGTGCAAGCCAAGCAGAATGAACCTGGACTCTAACTACTCAGTTCTTTGTCCACCTAGATGATCCCTTCTTCTGCACTGCAACACCAGAAGACAAAGATTTCTTTCTCCAACACATATATAATAGTTAAAATATAAGTAGAAATAATAATTTTTAGGGTTTAGTTTTCTTTCCTTTTTTTAATTTGTTTACAATTTTTTAATTTTTTAATTTCTCATTGCCTGGTATTTGCATTTTGCCATGATATCCTTTGGCTTGGTTGTTTATTATTATTGTTATTATTATGTTTAAATTTTTTTCTTAAAAAAATTTTTTTTTAGAGAAAATGCTTTTTGAAGAATTTACAGTATTCTTATGGAAAGGCCATTGCTGAATGCTAAATCTCCACTCCTGGAAATGTGTGTGTGTGTGTGTGTATGTGTTTCTCTTTGTCTTCTAGCAGCTTTGCATCAGTTTGCAATGGAATTATGCTATGGCTGTGATTATATTGTACTTTAAATTGTCCCCCACCCCAACTGTATCACTACCATGCTTCCTTAGAGCAGTCTATGATGTAGCTTCAGAAGTTAAGACCACCTATCCATGTCTACGTTGCCTCAAGTTCCTGCTGTTTTCTCCCTCTCCTGTTCCCATTTACCTCTTCTATTTTGCCTGTACTTTTTCTTCAGAAAGCATAAAATATGTGCCAGCTATTGTTCATTTATATTTGAGAGGGGGATTTGGAGGCCAGCTGGAAGCTCTGTTTAGAAGAAAAGGGTATTCATCTAGTAAGACTTGGCAAAGGGTGAAAGCGGGTGTTTCTTAGTATGAATATATTATCTTTGTTTTTTCTTTGAGGCTGTCCCATTTCTCAATAAAAAAAAAATCTTTCTCTATTATCAACTTCTCATACTATGGTCAGGGATAGGGAATGAAGGAAAATAAGAATGGATGCTACCAGTTTATTTAAATACCTGAAGTCCCAATCTTTACCAGTTCTAAGCATTTCTTCTGCCCTTCTCTGGACCCTGAGTCTCTGATTCTCCATTCTGTACTGAAAGAATGTACTTTCTTGGTTCTGTTGTCTGGGAGGGCCAAGAAGAACAGTCACCTGTGGCTCCATCTGTCACTCCTTATCACTCCTTCAGTTATCAGTTTTGTACCTTACCCAGGCATTGTGTGCTTAGTATCTGTGTAACTGGAGATACTTGGCCCTTTATATTTAATGTGATTGGGGATATACTTGGGTAACTGTGCTTTCGAGCTCTGTGCACTCGATTTATCTCATCTGTTCTCTACCCTCTACCGTCTCTTTCTATCTTCTTTGGAATCTGTGTTATTTCTTCTCACATTTTTTGTTGAGCCATCAGTTTTTCTTTGGCTTGTTACTATAATGCTTCTTTTGTAGAATATATAATGTCTGTAAGTGGAAGTCTATTATGTCTAGATTAGCAGTTTTGTCTCCTCTCAATATTCTGTCATGTCCTATAGTCTATCTTCAATTGATGGCTCTGAATCAACTTCTATACATGGTTCCCATTTCTTCAGCTTCAGGTAGTTTTGCATGAAGGCATGTACTTCTTACTGGGAGAATCAAGGAGACTCTCTGCAGATCTCTTCTCTTCTACAGATCTCCCTCCTTTGGTTTTTAGCCCTGTAAAACTTTAGCCTCCTTAGAATCCAACTGTGCTATTCATATTCAACTCAGGGAGGCCTGTGAGCTCTGCCTGTTCTCCTTCCTGACTTACAGTCTGTAGACTATCTGTGGGCTATCTGTGGGCATTAAAGTAAAACAAGTATGCAGTTCATTTTGATTGTTCAGCATCTCTCCAGAATCTTTCTGTTCTTGATGGATGGTCAATATCTTGTTATGCATTATTTCAAATTTTACTAGATTTGTAAATGTTTGTTCATAATAAAGTTTAAATATAATAACCCATTGTTCCATTGTGGCTGAAAACAGGACACATTTTCATTCATTTTGAAGTTTCCTTCTTCTCTCTGGTGCCTCCTTTGCTTTCTTCTGGTTGCTCAAAGTTTATGTCTTTTTATTGGGTTGCCATAATTACAATGTTATTTCAGGAAAGAAATGGTTTTAGAAAAGAAATTATTTATCACATGCATTCAATCTCTGTAATGTTTTTCATGATTTAACCAAGTCTGAATTTTGTGGCCAGAACTGACATTTGAAATACTTTTGTCATTACTAATATTAATAAAATGCTTAATAGAGGGACATTCATGGAAATAGTTTGTCAGCTCTTAACATCCATGATGGAATTATTTTTTGCTATCGTAAAGATAAATTGTGCATAAGCCTTGGGATATAACATTACAAATACAATTCATGTTGACTGATGAGCAGCAATCCTTTCTCTCTATTTGTTGAATCTGGGTATGCCTATGAAAACCTACCACATGGCCCAGGAAAGCATAACAAATTTAACATTGCCTTATTAGCCAATGAGCACCAACCTCCCTCTGAAACTTTGCCAGAACTAGACAATAGTGCAATCAAATAAGACCCAGTATTAGTCTTCAAATTCTTTATTATTTTTATTTTAAAGACAGTATGGATGAGCACAGTATATATATTACATGTCTTGTAATTCATATGGACATTTATTAAAAGCTGTTAGAGGTATAGCAGAATGCTGAGAGAAACAGTACAAGCCTACAGTACCATACTGACCAGGACATAGTTTGGAGAAGGGGAACTGTGAAAAGGTAGCTAGCCTTTGCCTTGCAGTGCTAAGGGCCAGCGGGAGTGCTGGGCAGGGCCAGCCTATGCCTTAGTGAAAGTAACCCTGGGTGAATTTGAGCAAATGCTCAGTTTAACATCAAGCAGTCATGTCTGTTAAGCAGTGCTAGACACAGTCAGCGGTGAATGAAGAGATGAATAAGGCATAGGAACTAAAAGAGGAAGCTCTTTTCAGACCTGAAAGCTGTTTAAATCTACAAAGCTCAAGGTGCCGGCAGTGTAGGCTGCAGTGCAAGTGTCTTTTGCTGGAACTCTGGATGTCCCTATCTTAAAAGGTTGACTATTATTTAGTATATCTTTTATTAAATTAGCACCCCTGCTGGACAGAGACTGCCTCTACCACGTGAGAGGTTTCTTCACGTCTTTCTAAGACAGGTTTTCTTGCAACCAAGCGTGGAGTTCTCTCACTAGTCTGTGAAGTGATCTAGTATAAGAAAAGTTTACATGTCTCTATAGTCTTAAATTATATGCATTAATCAGTGATGGTGCTGTGACTTTGGCATGGATCCAAAAGCTGAGGATGGTCTAAGTGATGGTGTCACCATGTTGATGCCTCTAATAGAATATTTGGGTTTGAGTTGCTAGGAAAGAAATCAGGTGATTATTCTAATAGTGTCTAATTTGGTCCTTAATTACCTCACTTTGACTATTCACAACTGAGCCTGTCTAAATATAACATAAACACTAGTATGAGAGGTTTTTTTCCCCTTCTCTGAGCTGCTTTCAGAGTTTTATTTCATAAGCAAAAAAAAAAAAAAAAGATAATTTTTGGAATCCCAGGCTATAAAATCTCAACTTCTAAAAGCATAGCTGTTTCTAATTAGACCTTCCACTATGGGTTTATGGTCTCTGACACAGTGTAAGGCACACAGCATTTTATAAGTGTCTGCTAATGATACAGTGGTATCAGTCTGAGTGTCTGGCACAGGGACGAAGAAGGAGGAGACTAACTGTACTTTCAAGATGTTTCATGGTCAAAGGTGAAGATACTGTGGAAGAGCAAGCTGAATATTTCTAGTGAGTGCTTCAAGTTCCCTTTGGAGGTCAAGTACCACACCACATCTTGAAAACCAAATACAAAGTGCTGAAGGAAGAGCGGATGTCCACACCCACACCAAGGCTGTAGTTTCCTCATAGGCAGTAAGGAGATAAGCATTCCCAGGGACCCCAAGTTGTCGTAGCAAATCTAAAACTCTTCTTTGCAGTTAGGTGTTCCTCTGCCTAAGGAAAAAACCACATGCCTAGCAAATAAGTATTCTGGTACTTGCAGTGGTGGTATAGAAGACATTCAAAGTCAAGATTTCACTTAACATGGGGCTGAGACTAGACAGTGAAACAGTCTAGGACACAACTGTTGATATAAGGAGAGTTAACAGTATGATGGTCTAGGTTGTAAAATATTACATGCTAAACGGGGGCACTGCTGAGACCCTACTGAGAACAAAATTAATTAATAATAATTAATTAAATTATTATTACATTAATGTAAAAAATTAATGTATTTTATGGGGCTTGTGGGAGATTAGAGATCTGACAAATCATGCTTTGTTAAGAAGTTTTCATTTCACAAATAAAATTTCAAGAGAAAATGAACTCTGCCCCCTCCTCCCTCCTGTGCAGCCCACAGCACAGGTAGAGTAACATATTCCCCAAACAAGGATGTCAGGGAGTACTCACTAACGCACCTTGATACCATGAATGCGGTATAAGCCAAAGCTGACTTCCTTATGTTTTGAAACACAATACCCTTAGGTGAAAACTGTTCAGCTAAGCCCAGCACTAACCACAGTCTTATACTTCTTCTGTGCATTTTGCTCATTATGTTACCACCATAATTGGTGAAAATATACATATTGGTCTCCATGGCATGCTAGAAATGCCTTCTGGACTCTCTTTAATAAGGAAAGCCTCTGGGACATCATGGAAACGAGCATCTACATGGCACAGTCGATATTTCTACCTCATCTTTTTCTTAGGGCAGTACAGTAGTTGTCCTCATTGTTCCTGATGCTGGCGTTCTGATCAAACCAACCTGTCACCTTGTTTAATACAAGTAACAGGAAACAGTACCTTGACTTCTCTGTATTTAGAAGGCACAGCAGGAAATGATGCCAGTGAAGGACTCTCAGCTAATGTCTAAGAGGGAAGTAAGAACAGGTGGTCCTTAGTGGCAAGTGGGTCAAAAGCAAAGAGCTCTGTTGGTGACCACAGGTCAAGTTTAAATGCTGTAGAAACCAAAGAGGGCCACTTGGCCCTGGAACATTCCAGATATGATTCATAGCAGACTCTTCCAGGGCTGATAATCGATGTGGCCTGATAATTATATGTCTGAGTGTCAGACAGCTTGTACATGTTTCAACATAAATGTATTGAGACATTTAGTACATTTAGGACAATGAGTACAACAAGGGAGTAAACATAGTCCCAGGAAAGGACACAGCGTGACTCTTATTACTACACATGCAGCATGGGATTGAGACAGGGCACATTGTCACAAAGGTTGGGCACATAAGCACATGGAATGCTAAGACTCTGTCTACAGAGGTACATGTATGTGTGCATGTATGACAGCTTACAGCAGTGAGAATGTTGGTTTTCATTCTGTAAATTATTCATTCTGGTTATTTTTAAGTGACAGTGGTTTCTTGACTTTATTTTGTAATACCTCAATACATCTAAAGAGAAGAGTTTACAAACAATATAATGAATTCATCAAATCAACAAAATCTTTCTTAGCTGCTGTACTGGAGGGTGGTTATAAACCCTGTCTCTACTTGCTGTTTTCCAGGTACCATGATCAACAGGATGTCACTAGCAACTTCCTTGGAGCAATGTGGTTGATATCAATAACTTTTCTCTCCATTGGTTATGGTGACATGGTACCTAACACATACTGTGGGAAAGGAGTCTGCTTGCTTACTGGAATCATGGTGAGTGTCTTTTCCCCTTCCATCTCTTTTATTTATGCTTAAGAAGAGACCCAAAGCACTCCACATGTATAAGTGATTGTCAGTTACTGATTTGCTCGTAAAAACAAGTTTTGAAATATTTTGACTGCTTAAAGACCTATTTTATGTTATATAATATTACATTTTCTGTTAATGAATGTTGGTTGGATGAAAGACATGGGTTTTGGAGCTACTGGGGAATACATCAAAACAAAACACAAGCTGGTCCTGCCCTGCTTCCCTGGACCCTCCAGCAAAAACTTATGTTTTTAAAATAATTGACAAATGATTGTTAATTACACCTGAGTACATATAGGAAGAAGTGAATCTCAAGTTGTTTAGGAAACTAAGGAATGAGAATAGATCCTTATCAGATGAATTACCTGTAGGGAATTGACTTTTAAGATGAAGTGAAACTTCTGGGTAAATGACCAGGAATTGGGAACATTCTGTCTAAAAGCTTCAAGATAAAGACTGCAGTACATCTGAATAAAGTGAGTGGACAGGAGTGATGAGGGACATGCACAGTTGGGAATAGGGATTTCAGGACACTGAGGGGAGGTTTGATGTAATGGTGAATGATGCAGGATCTTTTCCCAGGGGGCCTAGCAAACTTGGGTATGTTATTTGCCCCTCTTCCACTGTTGTGTAGCCTGAACTGTATATACGCCATTCATTTTGTTATATGAAAACTAGGAAAACATTATGTCCTTGAGAAAGATAGGTAAGGCTGCCACACCTCTTTAGCCAAAGAACTGGTGGAGACCAGAGGAAAGGTAAAGTTAGCTTTAAATGAAATAAACATCTTCCTCATAGGGGAAAGAATGGTACACAGATCATGAAAATTGGCCACTCTAGCTTTGATTTCCTTGAAGACTGATTGAAGATTAAGGCAAAGTAAGAGTGAGCATGTAGCTTTGAATATGGTCATTATGTTCTGCCTTTTGGGCTTACTGTACATATATTGTGGCAGGAAAAGCCCTATTGGACAAGACCTCAACTCAGAAACCTGCAGTCAAATGCCAATTTGCTCTTCTCAATGGAGCATCCCTTGTGGCAGATTGTGTGGTGACCATTTGACCCAGTAAGATAGCAGAGAAGTCATGGGCACAAAAACTCAGTGTGTACCCTAAAGGGGAGAATGTCAAGTCAACATCTTTACACTGGCCACACACAGGAGAGAATACCATCTGGCCTTTTTAGGTCCACCCAGATAGGAGTCACTTACTGCATCTGCTAAGGAAGATTGCCCTAAAAATTTTAGTTACCTAAAAGGACTGAGAACCTGAGCACCAGGAAAATGGGGGCATGTTTCTGCCCTGGGTAGAACTGAACAGAGATAAGGAAGTCAGCCATACCAATTTAAAGAC
Source organism: Grammomys surdaster (assembly GCF_004785775.1). Lineage (NCBI taxonomy): Eukaryota > Metazoa > Chordata > Mammalia > Rodentia > Muridae > Grammomys > Grammomys surdaster. The sequence goes on from NW_021604719.1 coordinate 3,430,042, forward strand.
AACAGTATTATCAGGATGATCATCAAGCCCAAATTATAAGAATTATAATTTAGAGCCATAATTTAGCATTGTTTCCTTGTAAAATAAAAACATATCTTTGTAAATTTAGTCAACTTGACTTTTTTCATTATACCTGTTATAGCTCATTAAATGTTTGATTTTTAGAATATCTCCCATTTTTCGCTCAAATAATAGTATTTTGCTATATAGCATAAAACTTTGGGAAATAAAATGTATAGAAGTATATTTTTAGAAGGTCCCATAACAACCCCACAAGGGACATTAACAATGCTATTTATAAAAACAGAAATGGTAACTACAGTCTTACTTCAGTCGTTCTCAAGATCAACTTGCTAGGTGTTCCTTTTGTGGCAAGAGGTATCCATTTTATTACTAAATGAGGGGTGACTGAGGGACTCATATACCTTTGTTGCAGATACAAATTTGACTTTAACCTTTCTTGGGCACAGGCACCTTGGGATACATCTGTCTTCTCTTAATATCGCTTTGTGTCTAATATCTCCAGAACTGCCTCTTCAAAGTCTTGTCTGACTGCACAGAATCTTTTGTTCGCCTCCTTCAACTGCTTCCTTGATTGGGTTTCACTACTGATCTTTGATTTGGAAAGAATGTTCTAAGCATCCTTTAATCTATACAGACAAAAAAGACCTATAATGAAACAAATGTACATGACTTCCATTCTTGCTCTACAAGCTCACACAATAACAATAGTCCATTCTGAAACTCAGGGGCTCCATTCTCTCTCCCAAGTAAGAGCAGATTGTTTAACTGATCTAATTAAAGACTGTTTACTTGCATCCATAGAGAAATCCACAAATGCTTGAGTAGCCTTTGTAGAAGTGTTTTGGAACAGTGCAGTGGCTCTCCCTTGAGAACAATAGTGTCAGGCTACTGGGCAGTCTTTGGGGTAAGTGTCTTAAGAAGTGGATTATACCCTCTGTAAATTCCTTAGAGACTCAGAGCAATGCTTCAGGAGAATGTCTGAGTGGGCTTTGCAAAAGAATATGACATTACACAAGGCTAGTTTCTTGAAGATGAAGTATGTTTGACAAATTTTGCTTGACTTTCTTTTCATTACAGAAAGTATGATAACTTGTAAATACTTAGCCCTAGATATTTTCTCATTTCACTATTTATTTGCCTATTCTTTGGATCTTTATAGACTATAGTTATGTAAACTATGTATTGACAGATTTCCCTTGAATGTCTTGGCTCTAGTCTTTTAATAAATTGCGAATAAGAAATACAACCTCCGATGACATTCCAGGGTCACTCTGCATCACTGAATGTTACTTCTGAAGTACTCTGCCGTCTGTTTTTCTTGATTGCTCAGCTTTCTAACCCTTGTGTCTATGACACTTTAATAGAATTTACACTTCATGTGGTTTGCTTACATTTTGAAGGAGAGTTGGTCTACATGCTAACACCTACAAAGACTCCTCAGAGCCCTGCCTGTTTTCCTCCTCACACTAATTGACACTGATGAATTATAGCTTGCCATTGTCCTTGCTGCCTACATTAGTCAAAACTCAAAATTAGGGTATAATTTAGAAGTTTTTGAAAAGCTGAATTTGTGCCATGGGTCGTGTATTTTTAGAGACAAGGACATTAGACTAAGCTTACTTCAGCACTACTCTGGGCAGAAATATATCATGAAGCCATGAGGAGAGATTGTTTTCTATAACATTTCTAATAGAAAACCAAATAGCATTATAAAAATTGGGCCTGTCCAGGGGTGGAGGGAGGGATTGTCTGTGCAGAGGGGGCAGTGATCGAGATGTAAAGTGAGTAAAAACAAAACAAAATCTTGTCCCAGGGATTTAGAGATGGCTCAGCAATTAAGACCACTGGCTGATCTTTAGGAGGTCAATTCTCAGTAACCACATGGTGGCTTTCAGCCATCTATAAAGTGATCTGATGCCTTCTTCTGTCTAATGCCCTCTTCTGTTATGCATACATGTATATAGAGTACTCATCTACATTAAGTAAGTAAATAAATATTTAAAAATTAGCCTATCCTTACCGAAATTGGTTATTGGGAATTGAATACACGAAGTCTTTCTTGTGACTTCTAGCTTTGTTTGCAGTATTAGACACAGGTGATTATGGAATTCCTAAAATAGGGAAAACTTGGATATGGATGGATTTCAGGAAGAAATTAAACATTGGGATTGGGAATCTACCTCAGTCATAAGTACTTGCTTGGTATGCTGAAGGTCCAAGTTTAATTCCCATTCGCTCTCTTCCTTTCCCTCTCCTTCTCCTTCTCCCCCTCCCTCTCCCCTTTTCTCTTAGAGATGATCAGAAACAGAAGATAGAAATATGCCCTATGCCAAGATTTACCTATGAATAAGATATCTCTCTCCCTCTCTTCATCATATTTTTCGTACATAAACATGTACGGAAGGGTCAGAGGTCAAAATCATTTATCTTCCTAAATGAATCTCCACCTTATTTTTTGAACCAGTCTCTCATTAAGCTTCAGCTCACTGATTTGTGTAGACTGATTGGTCAACAAACCCCACATGCTACCATGGGGGCTTTTACAGAAATGCTGGGAATCCAAAATGGTCCTTTTATTTACTTGTCAATCACTTCACCAGTTGAGCCATCCTAATCCTCATCTCAGCCCCTGCTGAATGTTATGTTTAAAACACAAAACTATGGAAGAGCTTAACAGAAGTCACACTACTTTTCCTTTAGTACAAAAGCATTAAGGTTATAGAAGAATAATTTCGCTACTCTTCCTCCATTTGAGGAAGCACTGAAGATGTCCTGTTTGAGGTGTTCACATAAACAATGAACTGAATTCTAACTTATTTCCTTCTCTTTTTGAAGACAAATGGATGGTCAGTTTTCAGTCTTGTTGTTTTCAGCACCAACTAGTTTCTAACTATCTCCAGTTTTATAATAGGAGTCCTCATTTTACCTAGCACTATTCTTTCTTCCATTTTCAATCTACATGTGTGAATGGAACACACCCCAAAAGCTGTGCATTTTCTTTTACTCCTGTATATATAATTGTTTCAAGAGGAATCATGTTGATAAGGGTACCTTTTCACTTTTACTAGAAAGATGACTTGTGTATAGCTTTAGCTTCCCTGCTTCTATAATGTGATGGTAATTCTTCTTGGCCATTTGGCCCTTTAGACTATGGATGAATGAATTTTGAGGCATAATTGTTTAAAATAGAGTAATAGCCATCCAATCAAAGGTGTGAGTATAAGTAGTTCTAAATAAATAAATAAATAAATAAATAAATAAATAAATTCAGGTCTCTAGGTGAGTCAGGTTTCTTCTATCTCACTAGTAATTCTGTATAAATATTTCCCAGTACATAGCAGTTTGAAAAGACCACACTAATTAATACTTTTTAACTTTATTCAGGAAGCAAAGAGAATGTCAGTTCAGGGTAAAGCCTCTATACCACTTTGCCTTTGACTCTAGAACACTGGATAGTAATTCCATGAGCTTCAAGGTTGTTGGATATCTTGGTGTCAGTTGAGGGAACACTCTCTTTACTCAGTTCAAAGGCATTCTGGACTAGAGCAATGAATTAGCTCAGGTCACATTGAATCCCATCACATAAGGTCCATCGATAAGAGTAGATGTTTAATTTCATGCAGAAGTGTATCTTATAAAGAAAAGAAAGAAGAATTCTGGGCTTTGTCAGTCAGAAAATTAAGTTCCTGATCAACTGCCTAACCAGAACTTTTATCCTTTCTAGGACTAACTCAGATCAATCCCGGGGAAATTTTATAAGGAACATGACAGCTGCTTTCTCCCAACAACAGACAAGTGTACCTAGGCGGTCTTACGACCTGCCAGGACATAACACCATCTAAATTGTCTAACCACACAGCGCTTTAGTTTTCAGAACTGCCCTTCACTCTCTAAGTTCATGAACTCACACTGGCAGTCTTTCTAATAAGGAGCTTTAAATGCAGAGTGACTCAGGGCAGATGACCAGTTTTATGCAATACTTCCTTGTTTCCTGCCCAAGAGTACAAGAATGAGCTGACCTAGCAAATCATAGAAATGGGTTTCCTAGTTCCATGGGCTTCATCTCAGTACTAAAACATCCCCCAGCACACCCTTCCTTAGGATGAGGGCATTTAAAATGAGCACTTGACCTCCATCAGTAATGCCAACTTGATTTAAAGAAAATCAGAGGGAGGACATTTTTGATAAAGGGAAATATTTTCATGACCTGAGGAAATGTTGTAACACTCTCATGGGTTGTAATATTAAACTTGAATGATTTAGAGTATTTTATTTGCCAAAATTGATGTTTTGCCTATTTATTATGAAAACATAATTATTTGTGTCAGGCAAGGGCAGTAAAATATATTTATGCTTCTTAGCTATTGAATCAGTCAGCCTCCGAAATACAAAGGTGAGTGATATTGTCAAATATTTGCTTACCTTCTTCTTGAAGAACAAGCTGATAGATATATTAAGATGGAAGTTAAGAACTAGAAAGATGCTGCTGTATTATTGCAAGAGGAGCTGGATTAAATTCCAAACATCTATATAGTATAGTGGCTTAAAACCACCTATAACTCCAGTCCCAGAGGATCTGATACCCTCTTCTGACCTCTATAGGCACCAAGAAAACACATGATATACCAACATACAGACAGACAAAACATTCATATATGTAAAATAAAGGTTAACCTTTAAGTGGCTCTATTCATTTTAGATTAAAAGATGAACATTTAAAAAGTATATTTTTGGTAAATCTTATCATTGAATACTCTAAATTGACTATTAAACTGCAGTTTTCACACTAATAAACTATTATACAAACCACACAAGAATAATTTAAGACTGAAACACTTTGACCATTAGTGGTTTTAACAGGCATTAACCTAGAGGTAGGGATTCTGGGATTAAAAATAAAAATCATAAATTCCATTATTAAGTTAGATATTTGGAAGATGTCTTTTATAAGCAATAATTGAAACAGTCCTACAATATTCTATCAAAGGTGCTTCATTTTTTTGTATATCTGTGTCTTTATGTTAACTTCATCCCAAAGTAGTATTTCAAGATGGTTCTTGAAAGCACTTACAGGATTCACAGTCACTAGTTGACTGGAAATGAAAATGCCATGCTGTCAAATTTATAGAGCACTAATCAAGGAACAGTTCAGGAGGTAGATATCCTCAGCTTCTCTTGCATCCTAGATGTCAGAATAGCTGCTACTTCTGTGGTCTAATGGAGGACAGAGAAGCCAACACTTTTATCTGTCATCAGTGAATGCCTTGTACATGTTGGGAATGGGTTAAAACTTATGGCAGCTCCCATTTTGGTTTGATCCGGCTCAGGCTGCAGAACATTAATACTGCTTCTCATGACTTGCTTTTTCTGACACAAGCTGACTCCACCTCTCTTCACTTCTCCAATTTTCTTTCCTATTTGTCACTTACTTTAGTAGACGAAAAGATGATAAACTATGCATAGAAGGAAAACTTACACTCTTATTTTTAATACATGGATCAGACCCACCCTGGCCTCACATTAGTTTTAGGTGACCAGAAGGAAGGTTAATGATTTGCTTTGGATTCTCATTAAAAACAGAAATTAAAATGGGTGAAAAGAAGCCAGGATTTATTTCCTAACTTTGGTAAAAGGACCATGACTCATCATATTGAAGGCATACAGGAATCTTAATTCCAGAGAGGAACATATGTTAGTCCCAACTGTTTCTACATGAGCTGTGGTGGTGATGAGCACTGGAGAAAATGTAAAACCACACTTGCTTTCTTACATTATGAAACAGAATGGCCTGAAGTAGACACTGGGTAGTCAAGAGCAGTGACCCATTGCCTCAGTTACTACAGCTTCTCACCTGCCAGGAGGAATTCTCCTCGAACTCTTGAAAATGTTCTGACACAAACAGTTCTGTTTTGCACAACTCTAAAAAACTAAACAACTGAAGTTATTTTTGAAACATAGTTCTACACACATACACATATTTAAAAAACCTAGAGAGGTCTGAGCTTACAGCTTTCCTAATTACAAGGACAGTGAAACATACAGAGAAAACGGCTTTGTATTTAAGATAAGGCTTTATATTTAAAAGGTGTTATTTTTTCCCCTCTTGTGATGGTTTGTATATGCTTGGCTCTAGGGGTGGCACAACTAGGAGGTGTGGCCTTGTTGGAGTAGTTGTGTCACCGCGGGTGTGGGCTTTAAGACTCTTGTCCTAGCTGCCTTTGGAATAAGAGGAAGAACTCTCAGCTACTCCAGACCCAGGTCTGCCTGGAAGCTGCCATGCCCCCATATTGAGGATAGTGAACTGAATTTTTGAACCTGTAAATCAGTACCAATTAAATGTTTTCCTTATAAGAGTTGCCTTGGTCATGGTGTCTGTTCACAGCAGTAAAACCTTAACTAAGACACCCCCTTTATTTCTGTTTTTCTTTATTTTTATGTAATTTTTTGGCTTTCTAAGACTCTCTCTCTTATACACCCATGTCAACCTCCAACTCTCGATGTAGCTGAGGATGACCTTGAACTCCTGTTCTTTTGCCTCAACTTGCCAAGTGCTGAGAATACTGGTGTGGGCATCATACTTGATGTCAACAGCAGGGTTTCTAAATGCCTGACTGGGTGCAGCTTACAGGCAGACAGTTAGGATAAAGGAGTGGAAAGTATAGGTAAGAGTTGAGAGATTACTAAATTGTTGAATTCACTTGCTTCTCTGCTTTGCTCCCAAGATGCTCCTTTTAAAGCACAAGTCATTTGGTGAGTTACAGAGCACTCATCAAGAAATGGGCCAGCAACAGGAAAGAGTAGAGCCCAGAATAAGCACAAGGAAAAATTGCTTCCCAAGGCTCTAGATGCCAGTAATTTTCCACTCCTATTGGGATTTTGATTTCTTTCCAGAAGGATCTCAGCAGTGGCCACCTGCCCAGGGAGAAAAATATTCATTGTCTTGTGCCAGCTGCCCTGTCATGGCTGTCTGTAGCAGTTTGGAGCCCCCTTGGTTTTCACATTCTCTGCCTGTTGGAGGAGTCCAGCTGCCCCCACTGAGGAAAATGAAAGATCAAAGAAGCAACAGGTGTCCCTGTGGGTCCAGCCTGGGTAGAAGAAAGTGAAGGTGGCTAATGGTTAATCAGCCCACCACTGTCAGACACTTGTTTAGACTTTGTAGCTAAAATTTAAAAGCCAACAGCATAGGTACAGATGTTTCTTCCTAAAAATCTGTTCTTCCTTCATCAGGATCTAGCACTAAAACTACTTTAATTGTCTTCAGGGAACACAGTATATCATGGTACCCATCACCCCTCACACCTGCATGTTTCTACCATCTTCACCAGTAACTGGAAGAGCTATCACTCTTTTTAAGGTTAAGAGCAGCTCACTATATTCTGTTCACAGCCTCCTTTGTCTACAGCGAATCATTCACTGCAGGATTGAACACGTTGCAGATACAGTTTCTCAATAGTGGGGCTCTTGCAAAATTTCCAAGGGAGTCTAGTTCATGATCAAGGCTGTGAAGTACTGATTTAAAAGCAGCAGCAGTTACAGGGCTGGAGTAAAGACTCAGAGGCTGGGTAACTGGTCTTGCTTAAGACCCATGTGAAGTTCCACCAAACACATAGCATATGCACAATTAAAAAACAAAAAAGATAAACCAGAGGTTCAAAAGGAATAGTGGTGACTTGTTTGATATTTACCAATACCACTCAATGGTTAAACCTTCGTACTTAAAGAAAATTAGGTGAACTGACATTTGTTTCGATATATAATGTATCCTGGATATGGAAATGATAACACATAGGGAAAATGTGTGATTCTATAGATATCAACTCATGGGGCAAGGCAAAGGATAAGAAATGAAATCAATTAATCCAGGTCTACAATTGAATCCTGCCTTAACTCAGCTTTCAATGGATCTAAAAGCCAAGGGTTAACTAGACAATGTCTCTGATTATAGCCTTTCCTTTCTGATGATAACTTTCTTCACAGAACTAGGTAAAAGATCATCAAACACTGTAAATTTACATAAAATGTATCCGCTCATCGGGGCCCATATCTCTGTGATTGTTACTATCAGGTTATAGCAGGGTAAATAAATGTACTTACACTACCATTTTTCTTCTTCTGTTTCTTGCCACTCTACTATAATGGCAATAGCTCATTCTTGGGGAGTCCCACCCGACTCCCATTCACTCTTTGATTTTACAACTCAGTAGTACTGAGTCATGTTTATTAGTTCAAATAAAAATGGAAAAATTCTGTAAACTTATAACAAAGTATCTGTAAATTGATTTTACTAATGCTTATAGGAATATATCCAATAGTAAGGTTAAATATTTTCTTCTTCTTTTTTTAAAAGATACTTTTTTTTCATTTATTTTATGTATATGAGTACATTGTACCTGTCTTCAAACACACCAGAAGAAGCCATCAGATCTCATTACAGATGGTTGTGAGCCACCATGTGGTTGCTGGGAATTAAACTCAGGACCTCTGGAAGAGCAGTCAGTGCTCTTAACCATTGAGCCATCTCTCCAGCCCATAATTTCTTAAAGTACAAATTTATTTTACTTTTTAAAATGTTTGATCATTTACACAGTTTGTACTGTTTATAAAAACTGCCATTTTCTTTTGCTTTCTTTTTTTAGATTATAATATATAATTTCCTGTTTTCATTTCCTCCCTCCAAACACTCCCCTCCTTATTCTCTTTTAAATTCATGGCCTCTTTTTTCATTAAGTGTTATTAAAAGCATATATGCATATACATGTTTAATCCCAAATGTATCATGCTCAGTCTGTATAATATATTTTTGTGTTTTCGGGGATGACCATTTGGTGTTGGGTAACAAATTGGTGTACTCTTCTCTGGGGAAGCTGATTTCTCCTACTCTCAGCATTCCTTGATTGTCTGTAATTATTCTGTCTGTAAGGGAAAGTCCATATGGCCTTTTCTCCATCCACTTTGGCATTGCTGTCCTCCTTCAGCTCAAATTTATACCATTGTATCAGTGAGACTGTATGGATGTAGCTTCTGACATTACTAGGAGACATAGTCTCACACCAAACTTCCAGATCCTCTGTGTCTTACAGTCTTTCTGCTCCCATAATGTTCCCTGGGTCTTAGGGACAGGAGTTATTTTGTAGATACATTGATTAGGGCTGAACTCCACAACCCTGCATTTTGATTGGTTGTGGTTTTCTGTAGCAGTCTCTATCTGTTTCAAAAAAAAAAAAAAAAGGAATTTCCTTGATGAGGGTTAAGGACTATACTTGTCTGTGGTTATAAGAACAAATGTCTAGATTGCTGTTAGGGATATGCTTGTTTAGTTAGAATAGAACCTATGACTACTATTTATGATCCATGAATTTCTAGTTCTGTATAGTTGATTAGGTTTCTAGTTCCATGCATGGTTTTAGTCTAATTAGAGAGCTGTGGTCACTGTACTGCACCCTTAAGGTTATTGTACCATGCCAGTTCATTGTTGTACTTCATGTGGGTCATAGCTGAGTAGGGCTGCTGGTTGTTTCCCTCCTTTGGAAGTTTGCATGGCACCTTTTGATACCATGAAAACTGGTCCTTGGGAAGAGACACTGAAGTCAGTTGCAGCTCAGGGGCCTCTGATTTCTTCAGCAACAGGGACTTAACTTATACCCTTGGGTCCTAACCAAAGGCAATAGTCATAGCCTTTAATGTCTGGGGAGTCTCTTGGACAACCCTAGCCAACAAGTCAAAGAAAGGAGGGCTTCTCATTCATGGTGCTGGGTTTTTTAATAGATAATCTTTTGGCTCTTGTAGGGACTATTATGAGTTCAAATTGGAAATTTCCACTTAACCTATATGTGTGTGTATTATAAGTTGTTGCTGTTGTTGTCGTTGGGTAGTTGAACGTGTGGTCCATCATGACTTTTCTTACGCTTGTTTTGCCCTCCTTTTGTATTTATCCTTTTTCTCCTCTCTAATTAGAGCCCTTTCTTAGAGTCTCCTGTTGTGTCCTGGTTTCCCAATCAGATCATTTATATGCTGCTTATTCCCCTTTCTGTTGATCTCCCTTTCACCTATCAGAGGAATGGTCCCTGTAGTAGTTAAGATTTCTGTTGCTATTATGAAATACCATGACCAAAGCAATTTGGGGAAAAAAGGGTTTATTTGGCTTACACTCCCATATCATAGTTCATCACTGAAGGAAGTCTGTTACTCAGAGCCATAACTTGATGCAGAGGCCATGGAGGAGTGCTACTTACTGGTTTGCTTGCCATGGCTTGCTTACCCTGTTTTGTTATATAGAACCTAGGATGACATCACTCACAATAGACTGGACCCTTCCCCATCAATCAGTAATTAAGAAAATGCCCTACAGTCTTGCCTCTCTGTACAGTGGTAATGAGAGTCATCTTTCCCCAGAGTCCCTACAGTTTGTACAGTTTGATCTTATGTACAACTTGATCTTATAGAGACATTTTCTTGAGGTTACATCCTTTTAGCTTGTGTCAAGTTGACATAAAACTATCCAGCAGATTGTCATTTTACCTTCCTGTTTCTACTGTTACTCCAGGATAGGTAGTCACATCTAAATATTAAATGGGAGCTTCCAAAGATAGAGAACACGTGATCTCTTTTATTTTGGATCTGAGCTACCTCATTCAATATGCTCTTTCTAGTTCCAGCCATATATCTACAATGTTCATGATTTAGTTCTTTATAGCTGTATAGTATTTCATACTGTGTGTGCACCATGTTTTCACTATCTATTTATTGGTTGAGGACATCCAGGCTGTTTCTATTTCTTAGCTATGGTAAATAGAGCAGCAATGAACATGGCTGGGCATGTTTCTGTGAAATAGGATGTTGAGTCCTTTGGGCATATGGCAAAGAGTGGTATATAGCTGGGTCTTATGGTAGGTTTATTTTTAGCTTTTTGAGAATTCCACCCAAACTTTCAGAATGAATTGCAATCCCACCAACAGTGAGAATGAGAGTCATCTTTCCCTACTCTCCCTACAGTGAGAATGAGAGTACCTTTCCCCACTCTCCCTACAGTGAGAATGAAACTCCTCTTTCCCCGCACTCACCACAATTTGTTATTGTTTGTTGATCTTTGCCATTATGACCTCAGCAAGATGAAATAAATCTTCAAGTTATTTTGATTTTCATTTTCCTATTTGCCATGGAGATTTTAAATTTTTTATTATTTTTATTCATTTTTTTCTTCATTTGAGAACTCTCTGTTCAGACATCAAGACTGTTTTTGAATGGGTATCATCATCTTGTCTTTTTAAAGTTCTTTATATATTCTGGATGTTAATCTTCTACCATATGTATAGCTAGCAAAGATTGTTTCCTGTTCTATGGACTTCCTTTTCACCTGGTTGATTGTTAAGTCTAGTTCATGTCTACTGTGAATTACTTCTAATGTTTCCCTGTTTTGTTTTTTATTTTTGTATTTTGTTTTGTCCAGAAGACCTGTCTATTGGACAAAGTAGGTATTGAAAGAAACTACTGTTGGTGGGTTGATGTTAGTCTTTATAATTAAATCCAGTGATACATCTTTTAAATGAAATTAAGTACAACAAAATTTGGTGCATCTATGTTTAGGATAATAATATGTTCATCTTTAACTATCCCCTTGATCAGAATGAAGCACCTCTTTATATCTCTTCTGATTAGTTTTTTTTGAAGTTTGTTTTGTCAGATATTAGGATGCTTACAGCTGCCTGTTTCCTGGTCCCAATTGTTTGGAGTACTGTTGCCCTATCCTTTAACTATAAGGAAATGCTTCTCTTGCAGACAAAAGATGTAGGTGGATTTTGTTTCCTGATCCATTCAATCACCTTGTATTTTTGATTAGAAAGTTGACTCAAAAAAACAAAAAAAAGGAAAAAGAAAGTTGAGGCCAAATTATTAAAAATAAAAATTATTAAAAATTATTATTGAAATATGTGTTAGTTGTGGTCATTGTGTTGTAGGTTTTTTGGTATTATTGTTTGTATTCTTAGTGATACTTTGTGTTTTTGTAATCATGGCATCAAATTTACTACCACAGTATCTCTATTATAATCATTTTTCTCTTCAGCCCAAAATATTGTTTCTTGTATTTTTTTCTCTTTCAATGATGGCAGATAATTTTGCTGGGTACATTAGTCTAGGGTGGCTGTCATAGTATTTTGGTATTTTTGGACTTATAATGAATTATTTCAGCATCTTGATTATCAGTTGAGAAATCAGCTGTTATTCTGATGGGTTTTCCTTTATGTGACATATATTTGTTTACTCTTGCAGCTATCAACATACTCTTTGTGCTTTTTACTTAGTGTTTTAACTATGGCATGCTGTGGGGATTATCTTTTCTGGTCTTATCTATTTGGTGTTTTGTGTGCTTCTTCTATCTCTGTTAGTATCTCTTTACTTAGGAAAGTACAGATCTTGTTGAAGATCTGGTCTGTGTCACTTGGGGTTCTTCTCTCACATTTATACATGTAATTTCTAATTTTTTTCATGGTATGTCACAAACCCTGTATGTTCCTTTCCTGTGTTTTTATTGAGATTTTTGTATCCCTTGCTTCTTTGGTTTAGATCTTCTACTTTCTCTTCAAGTCCTGATAGTCTTGAAGATATCGTCTGCTATGTTCAATCTGATTGTCAAGCTTTCCTTTGAGTTTTTAGTTGAATTATTGGGTTTTCAATTCCATGTTCATTACATATTGAGTCCTCTTCAATATTTCTAGCTCCTTACTGAATTCTTATTGAATTCTGGATTGTCATTGTCATTTCCATCATCCCATTATTTTTGTTTCCTTAGGCACCACCCAGACACTTATTGTATTCTTCTTAATTTTATTGATTTGCTTCTTTGTGTCTTGGTTTCTTTAACGAAGTTTATGCTTTTTTCAAAAAATTCTGTGTCCTGGGGTTTATCTAGGCAATTCTCATAACAAATATTTCTACATGTCTGGTATGTTTGGGAGAGAGGAGACTTGATTGATCTTCCGTCTTGTTTGCATACTTGCAAAGAGATCTGGGCATGTAGAGCTGTTTTTTAGTTTTAAGGCTGATACGGATATGTTGCTGGGCTAAAAGAAAAGATGAGTGGATGGGTTGCATGTAGAGGTTGGAAATGTCTAGTGTTGAATCAGGTTGGGTAGACAGAGAGGACTGGGCTAGTGTACAGTATCTGCATCCTCATCTAAGCATGGAGTATGGGTATAGAGATGGATCTAGCTGGGTGGAAAGGTTGAAAGTGACATGGGAGGGGCCTATGGGTCGGGGTATAGGTAGATCAAGTCCTGGTAGAAGTCTAGAGAATGTGGTGGATCAGGCAGGGGAGATCAGACTAGCACTAGATGTAAAATCTTGGCTTGGTCTGGTGGATTGTGGGGAAAGGCATGGATGGGAAGAATCAGAGAGACTCACAAGACAAAACCCTGGAGAACCATGAGAGAGATCTGACTTGATAGATAGTTTAGATGTTTCACAGATGAAGTCTGTGTATGGTGGCAGATATGACAGTCCAGGCTAGACCATGGAGAAGAAGCTGGGGAGTCTGGCTGTGTAAAGAGATTGAATCCAACACCAACTGTTGATTTGAAACAAAACAGAAAAAAGCAAATCATTAAAACTCCAAATACTATGGATAATCCTTCTCACAAATGGACTTGATTACAGTTTATTTTTATTTTTTTCTTAATGTGATTTATTTAAGAACAAAAATGAAATCACATTATGTAACTTGCCTTTTAAACATTGTGTTGTATCTTCAAATGTTTTTCAAATAAATTTGAACTGACCTATGGCCCACACATTCCCCATGACCAAAGACAGCTGTGAATGTATCTGTGAATGAGGCTCGACATAAAACTGTAAGCTTTCTTAAAACTCTAGTGGGGTATGTGTGTGTGTGTGTGTGTGTGTGTGTGTGTGTGTGTGTTTCCATTAAATAATGCCTTTCAAGAGTGAGCAGTGTAGGAGACAGGAGGGCAGTAAATCACATAACCATTATTCCTCAGTATTACATACTTAAGATGATGACCAGTACACTTCCAAGACACCAACTTGGCATTTTAATATGAGATTTTTTTTTAGACCTATTGGTAATCAGGAAAATTTTAAAAATTTAAAATTTTTAAAAATCAGGAAAATCACTGGGGAGTGGTGGTGCATGCCTTTAATCCCTGCACTTGGGAGGCAGAGGCAGGTAGATTTCTGAGTTCGAGGCCAGCCTGGTCTACAGAGTGAGTTCCAGGACAGCCCGAGCTATAAAGAGAAACCCTGTCTTGAGAAAAACCAAAAAAAAAAAAAAAAAATTAAAAAAATCAGGAAAACTGTAGAAATTTGAGAGTGGTTTCAGCTAGGTGCACTCTTCCTTTTAGTGACATCAAAAGAATGTTACTTCAAACTGGTTGAGGTTCAAGTGAATAGAAAGAGCCACCAGTATTATATCATCCTCCTGTGTATGTAACTCCAACATGGATGCCTTAATGTGCTCATCCCTTTTCTCCTCTGTTGCTTGTCCATTGAGATTGGATTAGCCATTTGATTGTTCTGTTGCTTTCATAAGATGAGATTTTCTCAGAATTTATGGCCTCCCTTCGTAGGCACTACCATGACTTCTTCCCTACCAATAGGTTTTCTGTGCCTCAGGCCATTGAAGTGACTGTGGCATGTAACATTGCATGTGGTCCTAACCTGTTTCCATAAAGATAGCACCTCTACTCTTCACAACTCAGGCTGAGCAGACCTTAGCCATAGAAAGAGAGGCCTAAAACCCTTAGGGTACCACACAGTGTCTCCCATACTCCTTTGTCTAAGATAAGATAAATGGACTGTGGTTTGAAAGGAAACATCATTGCTTCTCCAAATGAGGGCATCTCCTGGCTTTCTGCTCATCATGCTTTGTTGTGTCCACTCTCACATCCCTACATTCTTCCATGACCTTGTCACTCTCATGCCACAGCCTGCATACATGGACAGTCTACTGCTCTCCTTCCTCTTGTATACCCACCCACTTGCCTGAAAGCCTGCTGGTCTCATCCCAAGAGAAGATTTTGAAATGCTAGGTTTTTTTAAAATTTTTTTTCATTTCTAGTCCATGTACTTATGTTAATTTGTTTAATATGCTTATATAATTATAGGTGTATAACAGATTTCCTGTTTTTAAAGAAAATTTATGTCTGAAAATTCAGGAAGTTGGTTTTCAGCTATTTATTCCTTGTGGTGAAATCTTGTTTTATTCATTATTATGTTTTAGTTTTAAAAATAGGTAAACTGGGATTTTATACCTTAAAGGAACATTGCTTACAATTGCTAACCACATATTTTTCTGTGGTACTTATGGAAGACACTGAAAGGTATCACTTTTGTTTTACTTGAGAAAATTAATGTTTGATACGAAACAACCTCTAAGTTCGTTGGGATCAAAAATATTAATTCTTGGGGGTTTCCTCTTTCTTTGCTTTTAGGGTGCAGGTTGCACAGCCCTGGTGGTAGCCGTAGTGGCAAGAAAGCTAGAACTTACCAAAGCAGAAAAGCATGTGCACAATTTCATGATGGATACTCAGCTGACCAAAAGAGTAAGTAGACTCCCTCACATCTCTCAAGACAATGTCACTGTACACTGTGTTATTCCTACATTGGGAAATACGGTTTTTCACTAAGCTATCTAAAGCAGAGATACCATAGATTGAGGACAGAGATGTTGTTGGAATTGGCTCCATTTCTCTCATTTTGCAAATGGACTACCTAACTTCAGGTCAATTAGGAATAATTGCATAAACTTGGTATTTATGTAAAAGTGATCTCATAAACCAAGATAATTGATATACTCAACATTTCATCACAGTAATCAATATTAGATTGGGTAGAAAAGAACACACTATCAGTTGAAAATAGGAATTTTTATGGTAAAGTGAGTCAAAGAATTTATCCTGAGCTTCTGTGAGCTTGCCTGCATTCTAAACAGGAGGCACAAGCATAAAATCTTCTTTCTATGACCTAAAGGTCTTCAGAGATGTGTCAAAATTGTCATAGCATCCAGATGGAAGATCACCCTCCAATTATTAGAAGTAAACATAGCAATAATCAGTGTTGGCAGAATACACACCATGGCTACATCCAGGCATGACCCAGGTGTGAACTTGCTTCATTCTCAGGAAGATCATGAGGGAAGCCTGGTCATGACTGTTCCATACAGTTTGGAGACCGTGACACACAGAGCTTAGACAGCCTGCTTGCAGTCATCACATCAAGCTGGAAAGAAGAAAAATGTTTTTATTAGATTATACCTTTAGCTTTTAGGATAGATACTTGAGACATCAAAATACCAAAGTAAAAAATAGCTCAAAATTATCATGTAGCATCTCGTAGCAGTCCCTGCTTCCCAAAGTAGAATTCTATCAAGCCGTCATTGAGATAATTAAATGCATTGTCATTTGGTAACTCTGCCCACAAAGGAATCAATAGATCTTCAGATAAAGTTCCAACTTTCAGTAGTTTCCTTCTAAGTACAAAAATGATCTTTTTAACTAAGCATGCTTGCAGTCCCATATTGTCCCAAAGGGAAAAGAAGATTGGCCAGGGCTGGCATAGTAGGACCCTCTTTTAAAAACACAAATAATAGTCAACCTTGAAAAGTATTTCCAATACAGAAGTTGTTTTATTGTAAATTCAGATTTACACAGATTTCCTTATTTATGAAAGGGGAACATGAATGTCAAGAGCCCTACTCATACTTCAGACCCTACAGCTAACAATACTTCAAGAGTCTAGGAGAGGATCCAACTCTTCATCCCCACCCACCTACATGTCATTTTTAGCCTGAATTTGCCACTTCCAAATATCTTTTTAATTATAATTTTATGTACTATTCTGAAGGACATTACTTGTGATACGGTGTGTATGTGGAGGTCAGAGAACAACATTGTGGAGTCAGTCCTCTTCTTTCAACTTTATATGGGCTGCTGAGTTGGTACTCAGTTTGCAAGGCTCGCAGAGCAAGCACCTTTATCCCCTGTGCCATTCCTCACCTTTCTTCCCCTTATTTCTTCTCAGTTTCCTCCTGTTTTTTTTTCAACTCCTATTTCTATCCTCAAACCTCAGGAGCAGTTCTAAAGTGATGATTGTGGAAAAGGGAGACGTGAAGGGCTAAATGGAAGCCTGGGATTAAGTTTCTTTTTAGAGAAGTGATCTCTGTGTATTGTTGTTAGTACATATACAAATCCAGGGATCATTGTACGCTCTGCTCATCCCATAGGGTTGGCCAATAAGGTTCTCGCTTGGCAGAGCTGGTGTCAAGAGTCACTAGCATTACTGGATCAAAGGAGAATTTCTATAAAGTCTTTTATAACCCATGCTATTTTATCATAAGTATTATACTTTTTTCAGTAATTAAATCAGCACTACGAAGGGAATGATGTTGCAGCAGAGGTCACAGGGCTTGCCAGGTGCTTCTGTATTAAAAGGTGTTCAAATTTCAAAACTTACATTCAACAGTGTACTCACTGGCTTTAATAATGTCATCTTACTAGTACTTTAGAGTGGAATTATTTTACAATATTTTTGTGAGTCTCTAAGCAAACCAAATTGCTGACCAATTAAATTATCCTAGGCAGGATGGCATTAGGTAAAAGTATACATGTTAAAATGGTAGTAGAATGAAACATAAATTTATAGTTTATGATACTTACCTCATTCACGTACTTGGCAAAGTATGTGAACATAACCCTCTAATATTCATCCTCTCAAGAATTTATGCAAGGTCATCAACTTAATGACTATCATTTACTTGGAACAAGCTTCAGTTGGTTGTTTATGGAATTTCTAAGTGGAATCCATATAAAATTTTAACTTTTTAAAGTTACAATTTCAAAAATTTAAATGACCTCTGAAGGAAACTAAAAGTAAGGATATATATGTATATGTCCTTTTATATTATATATTATGCAGCATATATATAATATATACACATATATATTACTAAGATGAGAGACTAAAGGACAAACTCAAAGCACGACATATTGTTGAAATACAAGTGTTCTCTCACACACTCCATAGGAGAGAACTTTTACCCCAATGTCTAGCAGGGGATCAGGTCATAAATATTCTGAAATCTGAAGATGATGCTAAAGAAAAAGCAATTTGAGTATTGAAAGAATATTAACCCAGGAATATATGCATATTTTCAAGCTTCCAGTATGTGTCTTATGAAGCAAACGATAGAGTTGAAAAAAATATTCACCATGTACAAATTTTCAGGGGAATGATTTTATATAAAAATCAATATTCTGTATGATAATATTAGCCATAGATAATGCACTATTCATTGTGTACCAGTATTGAGAGAGTTAATTCTCTGAAAATTTATATGATCTTTTAGAATTAAAACTTAGACTAGAGATGCATGTACCTGATTAAAGATGTTACCTAGTTTAGAAAAATAGGAACAGCAACTGGGTTGATGGCTCAGTGGCTAAGAACCTTGGTAATCATGAAGACCTGGGTTAGGATTCCCTATGACACAATAAAAAGCCAATTTTGACTCTGAGTGTCTGAAAGCCCAGCATTGGTGTCAGATACAGGGGAATCTCTAGACCAACAATGGTAGACCAGCCAGCTATACTAGCCAAAACTGTGAGCTTCTTATAGGGTCTCCAGTGAAAAATTTGCAGAGTGAGGCAGGAAGACCCCAGATATGCTGCTCTGGCCTCTACATGTGCATTCTAACATGTATTGTATGCATATAAAAGACAGGACCAACTATTTAGTAGATAGTCTGTCATCTTACAGAGTCAAACTGTTTGCCACACCACATCTTTTGAGAATACTATTACTATTAATTCAGAACTAGTCCAGAGCAAATCTTAAGAGCTTGATCCCCAGGATACCTTAGTGTTCCAAAGAAATTTGTTAAATAAGCAATTATGAGAACAACAGAATTTTTAAGTCTTGACACTTCTGTATAAATGTACTATGGAGAATAATGATACATGTTAATAGACCCCAATGGTATTTCTAAACATCAGTAAGATCTATCATGACACATTCACACAGTTGCATCCCTTTATCTTCTGCATCTCTGTTAACAAAGTTGCCAGATGATTCATTGCACATGGCTTATACCTTGGCTACCAACTCACTGGATTATAACATGAAAGGAATCGTACCATTCCCCGACAACTCAGATACCTGTTCTGAAAACTTGGAGGGGTTCTGGGGCCAAACAACCCTAACCTGTCCTCAGTAAAAGACACACTGGTTGCATTTCACTTGTGCTTTCTTAAAGAGGGGAATGAATTAAAGCAAAGTGTAGTAGTATATTGAATGAAGGCGATGTAATGTAACCCTTCAGTTACTAATGTAATTACTAATTACTAAATAGAATTACTAATGTAATTGTACAAGCCTGAAGACCTGGGTTGCGCCAGGACCTTTGCAAAAATCTGGGCATTCACTGTGCTCTATAATTCGAGGGCTGAGGAGACAGAGGTAAAAGGATCAGGAGAGCTTGTAGGTTCATCACCCATCAGCCAGTCTAACCAACAAACGAGCTCCAGGTTCAGTGAAACACCCATCAAAACACACGATAGATAAGGGATTGAAGAAGACACCTAATGTTGACATGTTTCTTCCACAGTCCCACGTGCATACATACATACAAAGGCCTCCAGGGAGAGAAGAAAAGTGAAACAGAAGTTGAAAACGAACATGCAAAGTTGTTAAAAACCAAGAAAAAAATATGAGTAGTGACAGATTGTTAGTAATAAATGGCTGTTTAAAAGATTCCTTATATCATATACAAACTTTCATTTGACAATTAATCATCTCTAAGTGTTTTGCTGATTCTCAAAGCACTGTCATGAGCTGTTTATCATCCCCAGTTCTGCAGAAGATTTGAGGCAGTGCCACACTTAACATCTTATTGTATTGTTTATAGCTTATTTTTTAATTATCTGTGAAGCAGCAATGCAATCATGCGTAGCCTTTACACATCGAGGAGTCATATGAAAGTATCTGGCCAGTTCTTATTACCACTGCCTCCACTTCTCCTACAGCTTTTGTTTATACATACCAAACACCTGTTTATTACAGAGCCTTTCCATTTTTTTCCAATGAAGGATTTCAATTCAACGTGGACATTAGGAAGACAGAGAAAACATTTCTACTTTGTTTTAGTTTGACACATGTTGGGATGAGGTGTAAGGCAATCAGTAAGTAAGGAGGAAACAGTCCTCCTGGAGGTCTTTCTCCTCACTCTCCTTAATTTACTATTTTCTACTTTTTCAGTCCTGGAGATCTAACATAAAGCCTGCTATATTCTAGACAAACAGATATCAACCAAACTATGTCCTCACGCCTCATAATTGACTCTAGAACTTCAGGATTTCCTCTTGGGAAACATAGTACTTGGTAAAAACCCATCAACTACATTGCAATTTTTACATGTATTCGTAAATCCTTCATACCTGTCACCTCAGGATATCATGTATCACCGCTGGTAGATGTCCTCTGTGTTGGTTGAATCATCAACGTACACAGGTTAGAGTCGTTCTGTAGATCTCAATATTCATCTTAATCACAAGGATACTTTGGGGATGGTGTAATAATGTTTACATATAAATTATGTATCCACTTAACATGACTCACTTAACACCACAGTCATGTGAAATACTAGTAGCAGACTAGAAAGGGACAGTGTTTAGTGACATGACCTTTGACACCTGCCTTTAAGGCTTTATAAAATCTCAGGGAGGAGGGCAGGGGGCTAAAGGCTATATAATTAGACAGTGTAGCCCAGATCATCCCTGGGCAAGAGTTCTTTCCAAGTCAGCTTCCTGTTTACTTAGATGATAGGGAATATGGACACTTGCTGTGGTCCAGGTCCTTGGAAATCTGAGCATCAATTTTGTCCAGTTCTCTCTGGTGTTTTCAAACTAGTCTACCTATTGTCCCATTTCTGTCAGCCCTAATAAGGACAAAAAGACCTATTATGGAAAAATCTTAGTTACAGGCAGAATTTGGATTTTGGTTTTATTGTATAATTCTGGCACATATTGTTTTGTAGCTTTAACGTTGAAAAGTATCAGTTAAAGCAGTAATGGGTTTCAAAGACTTCATTAGGGAATAAGAGAATGAATTTTAAAACCAATTCACATGCTTCAAGTTTTTTTTAAAGAAATGTCTGGGTTTCATTTCATTTAAGCTCGTCAGCTACGACTGCTTAGGGAACACAGATCCTGAGCATACGGCTTTCAGGGCATCACCCACCCACTCTACCCTGAATTGAGATTCCCCGCTCCCTTATCATCTCAACAGGAAATAATCATTTAAAATGCATCCAAGAAACAGGAAGCCACCCTTTTGAAAAGTTTGTAGAATTTTAAAGTAATTCAGAGTTTCTACTTTGTAGATGGGAATCTGCCCAAAATCAGTTGCTATGTTTAATGCTGGGGTCATGGCCCAGCATTAAACCTTCATTCCCTGTCGGGATACCAGCCCCTCTACTGTCACTTGTACAGAAAAACCCAGGGAGGACATAGATCAGGGGTGCTCATCAATTGCCCAGGTTTCCATAGCCATTATCAAGTTGGGAGCTCTTAGATTCACAGGAACCATCCCCATCAGACACTGCTATCAGACTGCTGGCCAGTCTCTTCCCACACTATGCTCTGTGCTTCAACCCCTGCCTCTCACATGGCACCAATTTCTTTACCTTTGAAAAGACCCAAGCTTGGCTTCTTTCTAGTCTTACCTTTCCTGGAGAGAGGTGGGGGAGGGTGCTACTTTGACTCACTTCTATATTCTACATCTCTTCCTGCTGTTTTCATATTAGTCTGAGGAACTATCCTACATAAACGTGATAGCTATTCAGAGAAAGTGCATACTTTTCTGGAAGAAACCAGTCATTTTCTTAAAAATGGATTTGGGCAATACCATTTCATTCCAGAAAAAAAAGGGGGAGCTTCATACCATTAATCCTGAAATGTGACATTTCTTTGAAAGGTGGAAAGTTATAATTGTAAATGTACTATAGTTACAGTGCAATTCTATGACAGCTTCTTATTGTAAACAGCAGGAATAACAGGGTATTAGTAATTGCCAGCTCTAACACTCTCATGTTGGAGAAAAGTAAATTCCAACAAGTTCACCAAGCATTGGAGTTGACTTGGCTATTGTCAACTCAAGGACTCAAGATTCAGTGCTCAGTCTTAGCCTACACTCTACTGTTCCCTCCAGGACTACCTCTCCTGAGTTGTCCTCCTCCACTTCTTACCCTACCAGCCTGGAGCTTTCTTCACTCAAGGGCATGAAAATGGGAAAATTTCTTAGGATAAGTAATTAGCCAATTACCTGGAGAAGCTTTACCTTTCCAGGTCCTGTGATGGAGGCAGGCAGAGGAGCTCTACCCTGCCAAGGTAGGGCCTTTAGAGATTTTAATCAAGAAAGCAAGAGATTAGATAAAATGCCCAGCCTTCATAAGGTGCACCTAATGCATCTTTTCATCTGTTTGGAATAAGATGTATTTAATTTTCTCATGAAATCATGATGCCATCCCTGTAAGTGAAATTGTGCTAACAAGCAAATGAACCACTGCTACTCCGGGAGCTAATGTACAAAAGGTGAACTCACACATTCAGCCATGGATCCATGCCTTGGCTGTGCTGCTGCAAAAGCCGGACAGACCAAATGAGCTTGCAAAAGACGAGCTTAACCTTGGCAATTGGCACTATGCCCTTCTCTGGGGAGACAGAGACTATGGAGAAGCATTACGGTATAAAGGGAAAGAATGAGCATCTAGTTCTTTTTATACAAGGTGTTGAGTAAAAACATAGTTTCTTGTTCAATCAGGTAGAGTGTAGCACAGAAAGAAATCAGGAATATCTCCCTAATATTTGACTCAACTGTTCTCAGACAGACATAAAATCATTGTATGAAGGCAGCTAAGCTGGGGGGGGAGGGATCTTTTTAGTAGCAGTTTCCAAAGTTCTAGTTCACTGCAATTCTCAGCCTTGAACAAGTACGTGGAACCTGCTGTAGGCTGCAGCAACTGCTTTTCTTGTGTTTTTCTAAACAGGTAAAAAACGCAGCCGCCAATGTACTCAGGGAAACGTGGTTAATCTACAAAAACACAAAGCTAGTGAAAAAGATCGACCACGCAAAAGTAAGAAAGCATCAACGGAAATTCTTGCAAGCTATTCATCAGTAAGTACCTGTTTTCATTTCCATCTTGTTCTTTCTCCTTAGTCTTGACTTTTGAGTCTTGTGCTTCCGGGTCCTTCCTTTGTGGGAGGAAAGGGAAAAGGCATTGTCATGTTTGCTTCAAGGAGACAGCTGAGAATCTAATACTGGACTCCTGACAAAAGTTTAGTTCCTTTTATGACTGAAAATCATCTGTGTTAATCAAAATATCTTTCTCTTTGAAGGCTATAATTTCTGTTATAATTGTATTTAATTAGTATGTTTATTTATATATAATTTTCCCTGAAATGTATCCACTGACTAATCTTGAGGGGAAAATGATATCATATCATCCATCTGGAGTTTTGCATGCCAGCAAATATCTTTATATGACATATTATATTGAATTGTCATAATTCTGCAATATTCAATGACTTCTTAATTAGAAAGTTGGGGTTATCTACATATTGTTTGTTCACTATAAAGCTGAGTTGGTATTGTCTGATATTCCCTTATTAAGTTACTTTTATTCAATTAACATAAGCCTTTCATGTATGTCTTTGTTATATAATTACTAGAGTTTTTTAAGATAACAGTCTGTACCTCATAAGACTCAATGATTTCTGGGAAACAGATCTTTCTCTTCAGGCTGACATCATCTGCACTGTAAGTGTTACTCATGTGGGTACCGACTGTGACACCAGACAGACTTGCTTTTAATGCCTTTTCTCCATGGTCACATTTGTGGCTCAGTCAAGTGGCTTTCCTTGTGAAACATACCAGGGTAATGATAGGAAGATGGATAAATATTAGGGCTTTGCCTGGGCCATGAGATTGGCCTTCTTGGGCATAGCCAGTACAACAGACAAGAAAGCTGGGAATCTAGGATTTTTGTACTTTACACATTTAGTTAATTCATAGGCAACAGGGTACTGCTAACCTTCTGGGAGGTGTACATAGACTTTTATCTTCTAACATTTCAGTGGTCCAGCCTCTGCCCTACTTAATTAGGGTATTAAGGTAACCTGGTAAGTTTATAGTGTGCATATAGTGGTGTTCATGTGCATATTTCTGTGGGAATTGAAACCCCCGTTAGTCAAAATAAAACCCAAGGAATTCCAGGATTAAAATAGAGGAGGTCTCGCACAGATGGTAGAATAGCTTATCGTCACTGCTCGGAGCCACTGTCTTGTGCTCTCCTATACCCACCAATGCACTCTGCTAAGAAGGGGATGGTATTTCTCCTCTAACTCTGTGACTTCACTAGGCACACAACTGTTTTTCTCCCCGCTTTGTAAGGAATGGACAAGACTGGAATTTTAAAAATCATTCTTTATAAAGTCAGCAGGAAATAAAGAGAGGAAAATTATATTAGAGCTGGCTCACAAAGCAGGAGTTTGCTCCTTGGAGCTCAGTTGCTTCCCTAACCCAAGGCCAACCCAGGAGCTCCAGCCAGACAGTTGTACTTCTTTCATTCCCTGTACAAGAGAGAGGCTCCAAGAGAGACTCATATTCTTCCTGTGTTTCCAAGGCCCATCTAGATAGCCACTTAATCAAAATTGGATTCTTGTTGGAAAGAATCAGTTGAAACGAAAGTGTGCTCTCTAAAGCCATTCAACACAGTAAGCCAACATTACTAAAGCAGGCACAGCAAATCATGGTAGTCAGTGTTGTTGGAGTATGATAGACAACTTCCCTTTCTGGGTATGAGAAGATACATCCAAAGATTAAAGGCTGAGGATGAACGAGGAGTAAGTATGTCCATGTGTCCTGACCATGCTTCTTATTTACTCCAGGATTTTGTGTGCCTGTCAATGAAAATACCTAAAGTACAGCTACATCTGATTTGCCTTTTTGATAAATTTTTCAAACGAAAAGAATCCAAAGCATGTGCCAACAGAGTTAGTAATGTAGTCCTGGAACAGTGTGCATATAGTGGCTACTTAATTTATTTGGTCATGTGCTTTGAGTTATATAAGTACATCCATACTAATATGGAATAATATGTGGGCATTTATTCACTGCAAAACTTTTTAGCTTTGCTATAAAGTTTCTTTTTTCAAAAAAATATTATGAAAAAAATCTCTATAGAAGCAAGATGATTTTATGTAATGCCCAAAAACAAGTGGCAAATCTGTCTGGCGGGACATGATAACCTGATGAGCGGGGTATGTGGGAGGAGCTTATTGGGTTCTTCAGCTGGCTGCTCTGGAGAGTGTGACAGAGCTACCCCTTGTTACTCTTCCACTTCCATAAGACATTTTCCATTCTCATCCTTTTCTTGCCTTTTAAGAGTATGTAATGTACGCATCCAAAACAGATGAATTTGATGCAATTCAATTACGTTCAGAAATGTTTTATAAGAGTTTGGGCATTGTTGGGTTTCCTTTGCTGTGGGGGACGCTTGAGGTTTATGTAGAGTAAGTTTATTTAGGAGGGCTGGGTTTGGCTAGATGATTCTACTGGTGCGTAATCACTTGTCATGTTAACTTCATATTGAAAGATGTAGAGCAACATCATGAAAGACAGCACACAGGGCTCGATTCCTCAGGGCCAGGCCTTCCCTGCCCACTGTTTAGATTCAGGGGTATCTTAGCATCATCTGCCAGAACTGCCTGAAGCAGAACTTCCTAGCTGGACAAAAACTCACAAGTCCTTTGCTAGAGCTTGTCTGGCTTTTGTTCCTCTCTGGTTCTCCCTGGGGGCAGTTTTCAAAGCTCTCTCCTCTTCTGCCTGCCATCTCTAGCTCAACTCTTTCTCTTTTCCATATTTTATGGCCTCTTTCCCAACAAGTGACCTCTCTAGCCTCTGATGATGCTAAACTCTCTAGGCCAGCGCCCTCTTTTCAGTAATGTGTTTGTCTTTTGGAATTGCCACTCAATGCCATGAAGTGTTCTCTCTCTAACTCTCAACCCTTTTTCTGATAGCAGCTTTAACTCTCTCATTCTTCTGTCTCAACCATGGATCCATCAATCAACACGAATTTGTCTAGAGCCAAAAAGCTAATGTGCATAATTTCTATTAGAGGGGATTCTGAATAGCCCCGATATGGAAAAGACATGCTCCCCCTTCAAAGGAATCATTGCACCTGTCACTCTAAGCCTCTGCTTTCTATCATTCCCTTGAACACCAAGTATGAAGAGGCCGATGTGACTTTACGCACATTCTTCCTTCTGAACTCTGGTTTAAGAGGAAGCCAAGTGCTTTCAGGTAGGCAGAGTATAGTGGCAACAAAGGATGGTGATGGCTTGAATAGTGTCAATCAATGTCAGGATCCCACAGGGTCTTCCAGCTGACGAATCGAGCCCCCAGTGCACCACTGAACACCGCCTTATGTTATCTTGTGTTCTGGAATACTTTACAGTTTCTTTTCTTTTGTTTTGTCTTTTTATTTCAACAAAATGAAAATAGAGCTCGGAAGTAAGTTGTGTGAGCTGTTCCTTTCAACATTTGCAGAATTTTTCTACTGGCTGCATGCACCCAGCAGATTCCTTTATTTGTGAATTTTGGTAGTCTGATTGCTGCTATGGAAATGTGATCCAAAATCATGATATTTTCCTGTGATAAGTGAAGTTCACAAGGAAGAAATCAACATCTGTTTCTTAATCTTTTTGTGGAAAAAAAAGTGTATTATACATGTGCATGTTACCTTTTATTCTGGCAGCTGCAGCTTGAGCAGGGTTTCTCTGTGTCCCCTTCTATATCACAGATAGTCTAGGAAGGCAGGCCTGTACGACAGGCAAATCACATGACAAGTCCCAAAGGGTTAATGGAGTTCCAATCAGGGTTACTATGTCAGCTGTCTAGATTGGTAATAAATACCACGGGCAAAATTCTACTGTCAGACACAGGTTGGAAATCCAGAAGGACACTGTCCCCCACTGCTTTTGAAAAAGTTCTCACTTTACCTAACCAACTACCACTTTCTACCTCCTCCTGTTTTACAAAGTTCAAGACTCTTTACTCAAAGATTTCTGGAGGTATCTTGTCCAAAGCTCTAAATGCTAGCCATTATTAAATTTTAAAAGAAAAGTTGAAGTAAGTCCCTGCCATAAAAGGTAGCATTTACAGTAATAGGTAAAATGACATCAACTGGCAGTTTTAAACCTGATATTGAATTCTAGCCATAGGCTAGAAAGCTCTGAACCAAGACCTTCCCTATCCCCTATGAAAAACATTTTAAGCAGGTGTCAGGAGCTAAAGGCAGGGTAAGACCTGCCTGACACTTTTTCTTGCAATAATCCAGATATTCTTGATAGTTAAAACCAAAAGCTGTCTTTTTCATATGTCTTAGCAGTAAGATCTCATTTGCGTGTCAACTTAAAGTCATTTATGACACCTCCAGCACCAACAATGGCCCTAGTCTAACCCTCCATTCCATACTTGAAGAAAGAAAGTCAAATTGGAGTCAGTGACAGTGGAGGCTTCAGCTGACATTGCAGCTTTCCTACTGTAAAAGACAGAATTCAAGAGTTATAACATTTCTTGGTGCTTAGAGAAAACTCTATCAGCAATGTATTGAATTTAAATATGTGTTTGTAGATTTCTTCCAGACTACAACTTACTTTCTCTCTCTATGATAACACACAAAGGAGCCAGTTAACTTGATTCCAAGTTAAGAATGAACAAACAGCAATGAACAGATGAATCTGAACCATTTTATATTGTCTAAGACTATGTTATAGGTGGTCAGTATTTAGACTCTTAGCTGGCAGGAGCTGCATCTTCTCTGTGGAGTAGATTCAACTTTGTACTGGCTGTCCTAGGTGCAAGACAAAATCACAAAGTACTCTGAACACATTAGGAAAATCTCCCTGGCAGTAAAATCTTGCCCTGTGAGTTTTTATTTCACTTATGTAGTTATGTCCTATTTAAATTAAATAGTATAAAATATTCTCTTTATTCATTGAAACCACACTTAGTAAACAATTATCAAAACCAAAGTGAGGTTAGCATGGATTTTCTTTTTCCTTTGTCACAAATAACTCAAAGCTACTGATTTATTTTTCTGGAGATGGGCTTTGGATAGCTGGCTTATGGAACAGTAACCCACATTTGTCTTGTGAACTCTTAATTTGTTGAATATAAGAATTATGTAATATTGTGATACTACAGTAAATAATTGAAAGAATAGTAAGGGTTTTCATTTAGAAAAATGGCCTTTTTTTAAAAGAGTGGCCTTGTAACCGTCAATCAAAAAAATGCAATGACATATTAAAGTAACTAAAAATAACCTTAAAAACAGAAATTCTACACACCAAATATTTTGCCATTAAAAGCAAAACAAAACAAACAAAAACTACAATAGAAGCTAAATGAGATTCTCCCAAAGAAACCGTCTGGCCTCCGTTAAAATTCAATGTCAGCTTAAGGTAAAGCCAAGGGATGTTTTGAGTTACCTTGCTGCTGGTTGAATAAAAGTGGTTTTTGTTAACAAGAATCTCACTTATCACTGTGTTTTCATCAGGTTCAAATGCCTAACCCAATTCATATCAGACTAAACAGGGTTAATACCTGTATCTAGTCATGTAGGCATAGGAAGGTGTCCATGCTCAACATAATGAAATCCCAGTTGCTTTGCATATTTCTTCCTATGTCTATCTGTCACGATACTGGGGCTTTAAGGAATGTTTTGGCTTTTTCTCATATGGTTAAATCCTTATGAGTCTTCCTGAATTCAACTTACCTGGTACATAGTTGTCCTGAGGACATCTCATCTCTTGCTCTCCTTTCTTTTTGCGGTGTTGGGGAAGCATGCTTCTCATTGTACCAGATACATAACCAGTGTGGACTTTACCCCCCAAATATTTAAGGCATTATCCATGCAGTTACTTGCTCTTGTGGATTTTGTGCATGCCCTTTGAAAGCAGTAACATAGCCAGGGAAACCCGGAGGACCTTTCTAACTTCAGATTCTGTCTTTTAGATTAAGAAGTGTGAAGATGGAACAGAGGAAACTGAATGACCAAGCAAATACCCTAGTGGATCTGGCCAAGGTAACCCTGATGGGCTCAGCCCTTATGGCTGTATCCTTTGAAACTGACCACTGCACAGTGATGAGCAGTACTTCCAAAGAAGCCCACACACACTCAATAAACAAATCTATCAAACTACCCCAAAAGGACAACCCAACTTAGAGTCATTTTCTTTTTCTAAAATATGTGCTGAGTTCATATGCGCTTTTCCTATGTATATTATACAACCCCAGTGCTAAAAGCTTCCACAGGGGAGTGTGCTGGAAGTACCATAAAATATCTTAGAAGAATATGAAATATCTCTTCCCTGAGAGGACAGAACTATATCTTAAACTATGAGGTTGTGAGATAAATAGAACTCATCATTCTTATTCTTTTTTATATTTGTAAGCAAGCTCAAACCTATATAAGTAGAATGTTTTAAAATCCCAGAAATTATATTCTAAACCAATATCTGTGCATGCACACACACATACACACACCATACACACACCATACACACACACACACACACTCACTTTTTCTAGCATTCTCCATTACTTAACAATCATACTTCTTTTTAACAAGTACATTAATAGTTTTCTAGTTCTTTGTCACATTTACAACATTTATCTGCATTTTTATTGTTCCTCTATAAGTAACAGCCACTCTGAAAATATGAATATTTATCAACTGTGTAAACATTACATCCTGTTCAGCTAGTTCTAAAGGAGACTCTAGAATAGAACTATGTATGTGTTCTGCCTTTTAGCACAATTGCTTTGGCAGAGGCAACACTAAGTCATATGCATCCTGTTTTATATTTAATAAATCATATTCTATTTTTGCCAAATCTTGAAGTATAATCTGTGAAAATTAGACATTTGGCATCCGCAGTACTACTGATATACATAAAAGGTATATACAAGGTAAAATGTATTTGAGTTATTTATATAGGGCCATGTTTACTCTGACCACAAGAGGGTACATCCCAAAGAGTTCAGATATTGTTCAATTTTTCCCAAGAATGTAGTAAAACTGAAATTAGAGCTCACTGTGTCTATGGCTGAACCAAAACAAAACGCCTGTGTTCTGAATGGCTTCTTCCATCAGTTCCTTTATCATCTTTAAGCAGCTGAGAAGCTAGAATAGACACAAGAAAAAAATGAAGTACAATGCAAAGTAAAGTAGGAGAAAGAGACACAAGGAGTCTTGGATCTGGGCAAGGTGGCACTAGACTGAGTGTAGCATATCTCTCCCTTCCTCTCAGCCACCCCATTCCATCTCTTGCTCTGACCTGCAGAGCCTCAGAATTCCCTCTCCAAGTTATTACATTAAGAACTATAACCAAGATTCAGATTCATGACTGCCTCTGATCAAGACAACTTCAGTTTTCGGTACAAAGACAGCATTTCACATTCGTCTTTCAGACCTTGTGGCTCTGAATAGACCATGCCAGTGAGGTGGCTTGTAAATGTTTGCTTGCATGGTGCAGAGAGTACACCCAGTGCTTTGTGCCTGTTGGGCAAAAGCTTAACCACTGAGTTTCACTCCCAGCCGTAGATTAGTTACTTAGAATCTTCCACCACTATTGATCTTATTGAGGGTTTGTATTATTTTACATCTTATCTGTGAAATTTTGGGTTGGATTCAATAAAAAGAGGTCTGAGATTTGAAACACAAGGCAGCAGACTATGTGTATTGGTTGCTTTAAATTACTGTTATCTGATCAAATCAATTGATCCTACACTTTATCCCTGCTCTTCCGTTATGTTTTTACACCTCGCAGTCATCTATTATTTTTTCCTTCCTTAAATCTTACTGTTATCATAAATATTGGCCATGTTGTAATGTCACATGTTGAAAAATGAATTTGATATGCTAACTTGTATAAGAATCATCAACACACATAAATATTAAATTGAAACATTTTCATTCATCTTTAAGCCACCTCAAATCATTGGGCATTTCACTACACTGTCTTCTAAATCATAACTAGTCTGTCATCATGCATTTAAAGTTCAGCATTAAGAACACATGGAATTTAAAAGGGAGGAAGGGAATACGTGGAATTTCCTTTATGACCTAAACTCTTCTGTTAGCTGACACACCTGTCACAGGCAAGAGGCCGGTGCTGACACTTGAAGAGTTGACAGTTTGTTTCTGAGGCAAGAGTCATTAAGCCTCTTACTTCTCTGTTTCTATTTTCTCATTCTTGTTTTCCAGACCCAGAATATCATGTATGACATGATTTCCGACTTAAACGAAAGGAGTGAAGACTTTGAGAAAAGGATAGTCACCCTGGAAACAAAATTAGAGACTTTGATTGGTAGCATTCATGCCCTCCCTGGGCTTATCAGCCAGACCATCAGACAGCAGCAAAGGGACTTCATTGAGACACAGATGGAGAACTATGACAAACATGTCACCTACAATGCTGAGCGTTCCCGGTCCTCGTCCAGGAGGCGGCGGTCCTCCTCCACAGCGCCACCAACTTCATCAGAGAGTAGCTAGAAGAGAATAAGTTAACCACAAAATAAGACTTTTTGCCATCATATGGTCAATATTTTAGCTTTTATTGTAAAGCCCCTATGGTTCTAATCAGCGTTATCCGGGTTCTGATGTCAGAATCTTGGGAACCTGAACACTAAGTTTTAGGCCAAAATATGAGTGAAAACTCTTTTTTTTTTTCTTTCAGATGCACAGGGAATGCACCAATTATTGCTATAATAGATTGTTCCTCCTGTAATTTCACTAACTTTTTATTCATGCACTTCAAACAAACTTTACTACTACATTATATGATATATAATAAAAAAAAGTTAATTTCTGCACATATTTGTTTGGCCTCTTCCTGTCTCTATAACTTTACCTCTCACACTGCTTTCAGGGTACCATGTCTGGGTATTAATCTGATCGATGTTGATAACCTTGATTTCCCAAATATCTCCTGGTATGAAAAAGACTAAACTGTTCTACTTCTGATTTGTGAAGATTTTCCTTCCTGAAATATTAATAGCAAGACCTTTTGCCCTCACCCTGTTTTCAGTTGACAGTATATTTTTGTATACTTTGCAAATGATATGGAAAGTTGGACAATTTTATCACGACATTTGCAAACAAGAGGAAGAGATGCTTTGGATGATTATTCCTATGTTACAAGCAAATATACATGAAGGAACTATCAAGGGACATCACTCTCTGTGAACTTATGTTGCATAATTTCAGGTCTAAGCTAGTGGTTTCCAATTTCCTAGCTCATTTACCATGAAAGCCCCAGGCTATACTCTTCAGTATTTGCCATAGACACAACTATACATGTATCAATATAGCAGTATATAGATTGCCATCAAAATAATAAATATATATGAGCAAAACCCAACTCTTCCAAACATATGGTCCTTTCTTGGACTCTATTAATGACATATGGTAAATGTCACAAGCGGTCCATACTTATATTAAGAGTGGTATGGGAAAGGGAGCTGGAGAGTTATGGCTGCAAGTGCACTCTAAAGTCACCAAAAGAAGAAACTAAGTTTAAAAAGAGTGGGTTGAGGGGACCACATGGGATTCCCTCACACAGAGTTGTTTCCCAGACCCTGCAGGAAGAACTGAGATGAAGTGACATGGCCAATGTACCGTGACAAATCACAGCTTCTATTACATACTCTGAAGACAGCTTCTTTACATTGGTCAGAGACTGAAAAGTATTCAGTTCAGAAAAGTCTGTTCAGAAGCCTTACGCTCTCTTCCTAGTTGTATGCCCCATCCTCTGTGGTCAAATTCATTGTTGGAAGTTTCAAGAATTACTGTTTTCTTCTTTAACAAAAGCTACAGTGATATATTTGATCTGCTTTGCATAATTCACTAGAAACAAAACTTCTCATTCTAATCTCTATAATTGCAAAAAAAAAAATCAGCTACCATCTAAAACCAAGTACAGTGTTGGAGACAGCAGGAGGCCTACTTATCTACTACCTATCCAGTGTTGCTGAAACCAGTCTTTTACTCTTTATATATTTATATCTATGCTGGATGAAGACAAGGCCTGGACAGTCTTTTAATTCTACAGGCATGATAACACTGCTTATGGATACATGCTGTGGGGTTAAACAAATGTCATCCTGCCTCATCAAGATTTCTCCTTTATAGACGCATTTAAACTGTCTTTTTATATATTTTGGATCGCATACAAGAATATAGCAAATATTTGGTACAAACACAGAAAAAAAGGAGAACGTTTTTGAAAAGACGATATGTTCTTGTAATGTAGTTAATTCTTGTGTTTTCTACCTCTGTGGTGACTAAAATCAGAGTCGACATAATTAAGTTTAATTATCACTCTACTGATCAGTTGGCAATCCAAGGGAGTAGCAAAAATAATACATTGCTTCTCTTGTTGCAGAGAGAAAAAGAAAAAGGAAGTTTAAATTTAGATTGCATAGTGTTCTGTCCATTTTTTTCCTGTTCACTATTGCTCCTCAGACCTGGATACTCTTGTGCTTCAAATTAATCTCACCTTTACTCTCCCTTTGTACGAAGTATATGAAGACTTACAGACATATCTTTCCTTTCTTTTTTAATGCAAAATAGTCACAACTTAAAAGAGGAGAGAGACCCATCCACTCAAAGGACATGCCTGTCATGATCCTGCTTTCTTTAATTCCCTTTATGTGGCATTATCAAATCTCCCTTTCAAATGCCTTTGAATAGTAGGCAAAATCCTTAGAGAGTCTTACGTCTGCAATGCGCACTTCAGAATACTCAGTAAAAATTGAGTCCCGTTGCTCTTTTGGCTGGCCACTCTCTGCCCTCTTTCTGCATAGCCAGTGTGTGTCATTGTAAATTGCAGGCACTCTCTTCTTCAGTAACTTCCCTATTTCCTTATGCAAACAATGTGTCTATGCTAGCCATTAGAAAAAAGGAAGTGAAGACAAGCCAAATGCATAAGTGGTGTTCAACTTGGAAGCCTTCAGTGCCTTTCTCCTTATTTTCTCCTTTCTTCATGGCCATTTTCCAAGAGGCTCTTCAGCAAAGTGCCTGGAATAATTCAGCCATTATGTTTGTAAGCGGTGCATGGGCACTGAAAAAGAAGCTCTTTCTTAGAGTGGATAGTAACCCTCTTGTTGGTTTTGTTATTGTTTTTTTGTTTTGTTTAAACTTTGTCCATCCTTGAGAAAAGACCGACATGATAAAGGGGACTCTAAGCAGGATTCATGATTTATCCCTGCCTCCTCCTAGTTCTGTGCCCTTGAATAATGTTCATCCTTTAGATCTAACTTCCTACCCATATATAAAAAGGATAGCATAAGATACATATCTATAGGGTTTTACAGACCCTGGTATTGATCTCTCAATGGTAAGTTTTTTTTTTTTTTTTTTTTTTTTTTTTTTTTACTATGTTCAGGATAAGGCCTCAAGGATTAAATATCCTCATTACCTGCCTTTCTTCTTGTAGCTCCTAAAACAGTGGAATACAGGTTATAAAACCGATCCCCTCCCCTTACCTAGCTAATTTTTGAAACAAATTCTAAACTCTGGATTAATACATCTATAGTCTCATCCTCTTGCTACTGTTAATGTGAACCAGAATATCACTAGGATTCTGTATGTCTCTAATTTGTGACTCTATTCTATTCATAAGTATGATTCTGGAAATATAACTAACACGTGCTGGAGAGGTCACCTAAGGTTAAGGCTGGACCATAGGGCTTAATTCCTTTTCCAAATTCATCCTTGTAGTTCCTGAGTTCCAACACTTCCCAGCAGGTAACAACATACTATTGTCACTTCAGTGTTCCAACTGAACTGTCCTGTTATTCCACTGAATAACAAAATTCATCTGGTTGTTTGACAAAACGCTTATGGGGAGGGGATTGACTGGAGTCTGTAGGAGCAAGGACAGAGCAACAGACATCTCCATCTCACTGTAATCTCTGTTAGAGTATGTTCTACTCTGGTCTTTACCAGTTTGTTAAGCACGGAAGAAAAAAATGAATATTCTTGAGAAGGATGCCTTCTAGTGCTGCAGCTCAATATAAGTTAGTGCACCCGAAATATTGTACACATTACAGTTTCACATGTTTCCTGGTTGACTTTTTAAACACCCTGGAACTCCCTACCCCATAAAATGCCTGTTTGTCCGGTTATGCTTCAAGTGCATGCTCCCCTCATGGCAATGTGAGTACCAGGACTGTGATCCAGTTAGATCAATTAGAAAGACTGAAGATGTGATGTGTTAGAAGCCTGTTCCCATTTGGATCCAACTAAAGCCTGAACACAAAAGAGCAGTAGCCATAAGCTACAGTCAATTTGAAAGCTGGACAGCAGGAGCTTTGCCATAGCTGTTCCCGGCAGCACTTCATAAGCCTTAGAAGGCCTTTGTGTCTCTGTACATGACCCAGCTCTTTTGAAATCTGTTAAGTTTTATCTAATCCTTGTAGTAATGTAAGTATATTTCTATCGCATGGATGAAGTCACTGCAAGTATCTTACTATTACTAAAGTGTATTTAATATAAGAAATAAGTTCCTTTCTCATGAATTCATTCAGTTTTCTGGGAACTCCCATTCTGCCTTCTCTAAAATGCAAGCCTATTAACAGCATAAGATTATTCAATATTTTTCTTTTATTTTTGTGTGACAGGATCTCTCACTATTAAGCTCAGGCTAGACTTAAACTCATAGTCCTCAAAGTCACACCATGGAATTGCAGGTGTAATTCCACTGTCATACTCTACAAGCTAATTATTTTTTTTTCTTGACCAATGTTATTACTTAAAAACAGTTTGAGTAAAACTATTTGTTTAAAGCTGAACACTCAGCCATCACTTACTCTTATTACCTTGAGGAGTGATTAATATGTGTATTTCCTGCCATTAATTATGCAAAGAAGTGTCTGTGATTAAGACTGAGGGTAACATTTCTAGAGGTTTACATATCTGGGAGGTACCTAGGTACTTAACAATAACCCCGGACAACAGTAGTAAATTCCCCTCTAGAGCCTAAGTCCTCCACAGCCATGAGTTTTGACATGAGTTCACAGTATCAGGCATGGACTCCCCCTTGTAGAGTCAGGGCTCAAAATCATTCAGAGACTGCATGGTTGCCTCCATAACAACCAGGCCCCTATTGCAGTGAGAATATCTTGCCTGGCAGGTTGATATTACAGTTCATATACCTTACAACTGGGTAATGCCATGGATATCTTTTTTCTCCTGACAATTTGTGATACAATTTCTGGTACTAACAAAAGCTGGGTAGCAGAGAGGAAGCTTCCTGCTCACTTCCAGTTGGATGCCTATATATTTTCTACCCCACCTACATTATTACTTCAGCAATAGGGTCTTATTTCTTGGTAAGAAACCAAGAAAAATGACAGGAATTGTTTAGGGGCCTCTGGGAGTATCTCTGGCCATAACTCCTAAGGGGGTAACCTACTCCTGCCACTCATGGTTTTGTTTACTATTCCAAGGTCATTAGGCATAGCACTCTCAAGCCATGCAGGCAACTGGAGTCCCAATTCATTCCTTCTAGTTGGATTACAAAGTAATAAATTTCCATATCA
Source organism: Grammomys surdaster (assembly GCF_004785775.1). NCBI lineage: Eukaryota > Metazoa > Chordata > Mammalia > Rodentia > Muridae > Grammomys > Grammomys surdaster. Next base: position 3,466,738 of record NW_021604719.1, read on the forward strand.
CTTTTAAAAATATGTGTGTGTGTGTGTACATGTACATGTACATATTCAATTTATTATTATTGTGGTTTTTTCTTTCATTTTTCTTTTCTTTATTTACATTTCAAATATTATATCCTTTCCTAGTTTCCCCTCCGGGAACCCCCTATCCCATCCTCCCTCCTTGCTTCTATAAAGGTGCTCCCCCCACCACTCCTGCCTCACTGCCCCAGCATTCCCCTACACTGGAGCATCTAGCCTTCACAGGACCAAGGGCCTTTCTTCCTATTGATTCCCGACAGGGCCATCCTCTGCTACATATGCAGCTGGAGCCTTGGGTCCCTCCATGTGTACTCTTTGGTTCGTAGTTTAGTCTCTGGGAGCTCTGGGGGTCCGGTTGATTAATACTGTGTTGTTCCTATGGGGTTGCAAAGCCCTTCAGCTCCTTCAGTCCTTTCTCTAACTCCTCCATTTGGGACCAATGTTTAGCTATATCACTTCTTATGAATGATTTGTTTCAATAAGCCTTCTTTCTCTTTCCTCTCCACACTTTTCCCATCACCTATTCTCACCTCTGCTTAAATATGTCCATTTTCTGCCCTCATTGTTATCATGTCACCTTTGCTGTGCTACTTTCATTTCCTTGAGCCATCATCTCCCAACCCTGTTGACATTTTCTAGTTTCTTGCTTCTACAAGCATTCCGAATTAAATACAAAAATCTAAAGATTCAAATCTAGGACTACACATGAGAGAAAAGAAACGTTTGTCTTTCTGAGCATGGGTTACCTGACTGAGTATAATTTTTCTTCTAGTTTTACCCATTTAGTAACAGTTTTCTTAATTCCATCTTTATTTACAGCTGAATGAAATTCCATTGAGTATATGTACCACACTTTCATTATCAACTCATCCACTGATGGACATCTAGACTGACTCTGTTATCTCACTGTTGTGTGTAGGCCAGCAATGAACATGGTGGAGCAAGACCCCAGTAATTAATCTCTAGCACCTCACCTGCTGACTTTGGCTCCCAGACCCTCAGTTGTTGATAAATGATGGCAGCAGATGAGGATAAGAAAGCTGTCTCAAATATGCCATAACTAAAAAGAGCCAAATTACAAAAATTATTTCAATAAAAGACATCCAATATGATATACACCAAAAACAATCAATCAAACAAAGTTTCAGTCTACATTATTATGCCTGAAAGCCAAATGCCCCCTGTGCTACCAACAATCTTTTCAGAGCAGACTATAAAAGCCACATGCCTGTCTCTTTGAATTCTGCATGTGAGCTTGATTGTTCGTGACTCTGAGTTAGTCTCAAGTTAGTTCTACCATCCCGTTTACCCCTCCTTTCTTTATATTAAAGGTGGAACTGTTATGCTCAACATTCATAATTGAGTGTGCTTCAGGATAGAAATCTAAAATGAACCTGTCTTCCTGTTGAATGAAATCATAGTTCCTCTGAGAGAAGAGTAGCAATGAATTAATTTAAAGGCTTTAACATGGTCTTGTTACTGTTGCATCTGGAAAAGGAAATATAAATTGTAAAAAAAAAAAGAATTCCCCATGGCTGACTGCAATCAGATGTGTTTTATTTCATTTCTCTGAAATGTTACCTTTATTCTGCTACCATATGTTTTAAAATATGTTTTCAGGTCTGAAAGAATTATATGTCACCTTGACAGAATACTGGTGACAAAGTCCTAATCTACTTCCAAACCAGGTAGCTATAAAGAAGAAAACAAGGCAGATGTTTTCTAATGATGAGGAAACAGCCAAGGATGGGAACCCTTTATATGCTCAGAAGAATCTTGTCCCCTCTTTCTAGAATTCACTACTTCAAGGGTATTTACTTTGTATTATGAATAGCAGATGCTTCAGAAATTAGCAGAAAGCATAATACTGCCTTAAAAATTAGATTATATTTCTAGAGGAAAAATAACAAAGGCATTTAATTAAAACTTGTATTTGAAAATATAGGTAAGTATATAGTTTTGAATTGATTAAACTATTTAGACACACGAACGTAAAAATAATTTCAATAAGACAACAAGAAAGGAGAAAAGTAAATGAGAAAGCACGATGCAAGACATCCAGAATGGAATAAAACATAGTGGCCTGATACAAGTTACAATGTTTGAAATTACACAGTGAAAGAATAAAATGAAAAGTAAGTTTTATAACATAATGCAGCCATCTGGTTTCTCTCTATTTATAATAGGTGTATAAAATAAAATGATAGAACAAGTTTTTCAGGTTGGTATAAATAAGTAAATAAATAAATAAATAAAAATGACAATAACCATTTAAGAATAATGTGATTCAAGGAAAAAATAGAAACTTACAAAAGATGTTCATGTTAAATTGATAAAACTTTAACTTCTATGTCGTTCAACAAAATGAACTAATCATGTAGTCACATGGAAAAAATTACATATTTTTTGTTTGTTGGTTTTGGTTGTTTTCTTTGGTTTGGGTTGTTTATTTGTTTACATTGTCTACTTTACTTCCTTTAACGTTTACAAGTTCAGACCTTTGTTTTTGTTTTTTTAACAGAGCATCTCTCTGTCACCTACACAAGCATAGAACTATATAGCCCAGGAACACCTTATACTGATGGTGATCTTTTAGCCTCAGTCTCCCCAGTGCTGGAATTACAGGTATGAGCTAGGTCACAACTTACATAGACATAGTACAATTATTGAGGACAAGAAGTTAACATCGAGGTTACCTGTGCTCCAGTGGATGTTAATACAGACACTAATTAGAACCAGTTGGGCTATTTAAAAATAAAAACAACAAAAAATAAAAGAATAAAGTATGTGTGGGGATGTGTCAGGGGTCAGGAAAAGGAGGGAAGGGCAGATGAGTATAACCAAAATACACTGTAAAGCATTTCTCAATGGAAATAATAGAATTAAAAAAGAATTTATCATTAATTCAACACAAATTCACTTATGGATGTCTCTTTGAGAAACTTTAGTCTGAAAAAATGTATTAAACCGTTCTTTTGGTTGTTTTCCCTTTTTTTCAATAGCTTAAGTTAGCAGTTCTGAAATGAGTCGCTGTAGAGCTGAGTAGATAAATATTCTGATGATAATGGAAACCAGGTTTCTCTGTGTTGAAAAAGGAATTTAACAACATTGTACAAGCCTAAGCACTAAGAGTACTGTGGATTAGAACTTGGGGATATAGAAGTATGTTTATATATGTTTAGGCATATTTATGTTCTTTCTATTTCTGTCTGCTGAGAAGCTGTAGAAGCAATAAAACTTCAAACCCAGTGCTCAGATCATAGATTCTTCAGCCCATTCTCCCTGGAGCAAAGGCTTTCTCCAATATGAAGTCACAAAGGATGCTTTCGAGTATAATCTTACCTGACAGCAAACTAGTGAAAGGCACAACCATTATATTCAATCACTTGGCAAGCTCCTGGGGAGGGTAGAATACACCATCAGGTGGGAGGTATAGAAAGAGACTTTTAAATCCAAATCCTGGCTTTCCAACAATACTGGCCCCTTGATAGTCAGTGAGTCCATATGCAGGGATAACAGGAACTTAAATTACATCTTGGGTAGTATATCCTGATAGCACTGTCTTGTCGTTTTGCATGTGCTCTGACCTCCTTGACTAAGGTTCTGTCTTCAATGCCCGAGCTTCTAATATGATTCTATTGTTGCCTAATTATTTAGCTCTAGATGTTAGCTAACAAAATTCCTACAATTTCTAACAAAACTCAATTATCTACTTACTACCCATATTGATCAACAGATTTCATGAATACTTTCAAGACTTTTTTGTTTCGATAAATTTCTTTCTGTCTCATTCTGCCTGACCATTATGCTGAACCCCCTCTCCACACCGCAGCCTTTTCTTTCTTCCTTCAAGGCCTCCCAAATACCTCTTTACTCATATATCTCTCTTTGCCTTTTTGTGAAAAATACTTTTTAGTGGATGAAGGATAGACTGGACAAGGAAAGAAAAAAGTTATCATCAGAGAGTCACTCTATTATTGGCAGTTTGGTTGGTCCCACAAATAGCACTAAGAAGTAGGGGGATGGGGAGAAAATTATATGGGAACAAAAAGGTGTTAGATATTTATAGTCCCTTAAAAAATGATAGTTGCAATCTAGTGCTTTCTCCTTGGTAAGACTCAGGAAAAAAGATGGAACCTGTGAGATACCAGGAGAAGGAAGAGAAAGATCTTGTGTCCCAATCCCTGAAAAAATTTCAGAGGAGTGGTAAGTTTTAAGGATTTGTCACATCTGCCATACTTTAGGAACAGACAAAATGTTTGCATGTTATGTCTGAGCATATAGCCTGACACACTCTCACAGTGTTCTTCACACCATGGTTTGGCAATGGCATAGCACAATGATCTATGTGCCAGACCCAAGCAAAGCTTCTGGAGACAGATTAATGTAGAGGCAACTCAACATCTCCTGTGTGACAAAGACATTGACAGTTCTGAAAGCTTGGAAGCCTGGGGGGTCTTGAGACTGCAACTTAGGATGCAGAAAACCCCAGTAAAGCAACAATTTAAAATGAGGCATCTCAGCAGGGTACAGTCTGGATGATTACCCCAAGAGACAATATCTAAGACAGACACAAGATCTCTAGCCTAAAACAAGGAATCTGGTTAAACCCTCAGTGCTGTAGTTGAGTATGGTTTGCCCATCTGAGACTTATTTTATCCCCAACACATTGGTGTTGAGAGGCAGAGGAGACTTCAGGACTCAAGATGATTAATGACTTTCTTATGAGACCCGAGGATCATAAAGCAAGTGAGATTCCCGGGGTTTGTCATTTCTGCATAAGCCCCACTTGTTTCTGTCCTTTTCTGCCACAGGAAAGTACTATAAAGCCTTTGGTCGTTATAGCTGTCCAATATTGGACTTCCGCAAGAACTTTTAGCCAGAAGAAACCCCTTTTCTTTATCGTTTTGCCAGTTTTACGCGTTATGTTATAGCAATAGAAAGTAAACTAAACCATTGTGGAATCTCAAATTAACCAAAATTATAGTTGTGTAGACTGAAATTTCTACTCATCACATAAGATTTTTCTGGAGAATAATCCTAAAATGAGAACTAAGAAATGATTTCATGGACCACATTTGCATTTAAGTTGGTAATTATGTGCTTGTCAAAAAGTCCAAACAACATCTTAGCATAATGCATAAAAGAAGGTTTGCAGCAGTTAGAACAGAGAAGAGGAATTTACCCATCATATGGCCAGCAAAAGTACAAGCCTAATATTCTTAAAAATCAGATATAAATAATTTACTTATATTGAACGTAGACTTTTTCAAATTTTATTGTTCCTATGTATTATTTAATTAGTAATTATAGTTAACTATAATTTCTTATTCTTTCTCATTCCAGGAATGAGTGAATAAAATATAAAGACTAATGTCACCACAATTTTAACCTTATCTTTAATGAACAAAATACTTTTGTAACTGTTATGTTTTAGTAGTTGAAAGTAGTTCAACTTAGTATGTTAAAAGTAGTTTGTTATGTTTTGATTCTAAAATATATTCCATAGGCTCACATTTTTAATGCTTGGTCCCCAGTTGGAAGTATTTTAGACACTATGGAGCCATTAGGAGGGGGGACCTAGCTGGCAGAGGCAGGTCTCTGGAGAAGAGTCTTTGAAGATGACAACTGAGGCTTTCTTTCAGTCTAGTTCCATGTTCCTCTCTGCCACCACATGAATAAGCCACTGGGTGTTCCTGCTCCTTAGATAGAGCCACTCTGCTTTGCCTTCCATGCTTTGACATACTGAAACCTTCTTGGAATTGTGTGCAGATGCAATTCCTGCTTCCTTGGATGTTGGCTATATTGGTTGTAACAATGTAAGGGCAATTAATACTGAAAACTGGTACTGAACCCTGAGATGGCTAGTATCAATAGTCTGACGGTGTGGTTCTTGAGCCGTTCTAGCCTGTCACTTCATCCCTGTTCCCACCAAGTAAGTAAGCTATTGTTTCATGTTCTCCACACCATAGAGGAAACTGTTCAGCATTGTCTTCCCTACTATAGCAAACTGAAATCTTTGAAACTCTAAGCAAAAGTAAACCTTATTTCTTTTACACTGCTTTGTCAGGTATTTTGTTACAGGAACAAGAAAAGCAAGCAACACACAGTATTTGGCTTATTTTCATTGGCAGAGCATGTTACAGTGTGAATATATTTCCCTGAGTCAGGCAACTAGTTGGGATTCTTAATATTAAGAATGAAAAAGGTCTATGTATAACTCAATTTTTTTTTACTTGAAGTCTCTGAATTTTTTATGTATTTATTGGTTCTCAATGACCTTGAACTGTATTGAACACAATGAGTGTCTTACTCCTAGAGCTAACTCTAAAATACCGACATTAGTCTCACCTTTTTGCAATTTAGAAATAACTCCAGTAAACTCAATTGTATTCAAAGTCCTTCCCTGATAATTGGCTCACACATGATCAAATCCAGCTGATTATGAAGTTTGGCTGTGGTTTCTTATATATTAAATGTTTGTAACTGAAATTTTAAGTCAGTTTTGCTTTTCTTTTACTAAGGTGCAATAATCAACCAAACAAGCTCTAATCTTTTTCTCTATTAACTGTTCTCTTAGTCAATGTGTTCCTGTTGTCTCCTTCATCCTTTTCCAGCAGCCTCCAGTTGGCCCAGATCAGACCTTTATGCTTTCCCTGGGCTGATGAAAAAGTGTCCTTTCTGTTTTGCATAGTTCAGTATGGTTGTATCTGCTCAGGCCCCAGCCTTATCAGAACAAGCATGCTACAGAACACACTGACACTCTGATGATCTATATGTCAATCTATCATACATTCTTTGCGTGGCTGAAAATGTTGTGCTTCATCAATTTGTATGTCCAAATAATAGATTCATATTCTCTATTTTTACAGCATTTCCAATAGACAGCTTCTGTCCCCAAGCTATCTCCTTCCAGGGATATTTCTTCAGTCTTGGAGGACTTAAACATGCATGCATGAGTCTCTTCCTGGATTCTGGCTACATAGACAGAATTTTGGCTATTTTGTAAAAGCTCCCCTGACCATAGAGGATAGCACTTTTGAAGTAAGTAAGAAATGGGAACCTATGTGCTCTCTGACTCCCTTTAGTCATTTGAGTTCTTGAGTTGAATGCTATAAAGTTTGACAATTACCTCCAATCTCCAGATAGTGATCTGTGGTCTCTGATCCTTCACTCTTCTCTGACCTAAGACTAGCTATGGTATGTTGAACTAATGTTACATATCATCTCACTTTCTAGAAGTTTTTCTTCTAGATGCTCTATTGTTACTCTCTGTAATTTAGTTTCTTTATGGCCCATCTAAACACTATGATTGGCACATTTGTCTAGGTCAACCCAAACATACATGCTACTATCTCAGTTTCTTTCATCGTTAGCTCACATCCTCCAATGAGTCAACAAATGGTGAGATGCAGATATTGCCAAGTGAATTATACCACTGATATATCTAAGTATCTATTAAAGACCAAAGGGGACTCTGCTAATGCTCTTTAGGGATTTCCATGAATTTGCACAAAATATTTGCCCTCTGTAGGTATCTTAATATTACTTGTTTTCATTTATGATAATGGAAATCCATAAATAAGAGATTAGAAAATGAAGTTGGTCTCTCATTAGGGAATTATCATGAGTGTGGTCTCCAATTCCTAAATTGGTAGCCTTGGAAGATAGGACTAAATACCATAGAACTATAGTACCCAAGATGTAAGAGACTGAACTTTGAGCAACCAGGACTAACTTTATTTGGATGACTCTGATTTGCATGGCCAAGACTGTCCTAACTAGAAATTACCATCTTGATGATTCAGGCTCATCTCCTAGAACTGCACATCCATCATTCTGGACTGTTCTCCCATGCATGTTGTAAATTCCCTTCCAGAAAACCACACACAATAATCTTAAAGGTATTACTCTTAAAGAGTGCTGTCCACTTCAATACCTATGATTCTAGTACAATTCAACCAGCTGTCCGTTAGCAGCACACTTAATAGCCATTCTTCCTATTGTGGTCTAATGATTGAATTTATTTACAACCTGCCATTCTCCTCCACTCTGCCTCAGTGACTAACCCTCCCAGTCTACTACAGTTTATAGTGGCTGACCACCATTCTACTAAAATTTAGTTCATTCTCTGGAATGTCCTACATCTTCTCTCCTCATGCTGTCATGAGACTATCATTTTTGCTTTGGGACTCAGTTCAAATGCCACTTTCTCTATAGCCTTGGGTTATACAAAGGCTTTCCAATTGCTTCCATAGAACTACCCCTACATTCTCCAGCTGAGAACACACAGACATCTTATTTGTAGCAGAAAGCAGGGCTTCGTCTGGGTATCCCTCACTTTTATCAATAGTATCACATTGAACTTCACATTATGTGCCTTTGGATGTGAGTTAATTAAATAGAACTTAGCCAGCTTTAAAGGTGGTGCTTTATTAATTATTTTCAGTTCTGATAAGAAAAATACTCAGTGTCTTATCATACTGGGCTTTGAGTCCTTTCAGCTCTCTGGGTATTGTCTTGGACAGCCATTGTCTTCACTGGAGAGCCTGATCCTGCTACTTGGAACCCACTAGCTAGTTGAAAGTAGCTGAACAACATCATGGCCAATCTTCACAGATATTTGCTTTCAAACACTTAACATTTGCTTTTGTGTTACCCTTTGATTAGGAAGATTAAAATTGAGAGGGAAGCAAGTGAGGCAAGGGTTTTCCTCTCTTCTTGCTGAAAGAACAGCTTGTTTCCATGACATTTATACAGTGAGCTTTTTCTAAATGACAAGCAGATTGGTATAAGATGTTATTTTCTGCCTCTTTGCTTTGGCTCTTCACTTGGTGGGTGTAGTGTAAGAGAGATAGCCTCACTAGGAGGATGACTGTCAGGTGCATAGGTTTAGGGGGGAATTGGGTGAGGTTGTTGCTATGGTAGCAATAAAACAGACTCTAGATAGTTATTATAGGATGTATTAGTGGGGGGGCTTATTTTGGTTTGTTTTTAAATATTGAGTAATATTTATACCTATCTAAGTATCTTCTTCTCTTTTTAGTTTTTTGTCTTCTCTTTCAATAAAAGTGAATACTGACAGCAGATATGGTTCAGGTAGATGAAGAAGAAAAGAGGAAATGGCTGAATTCACTCTAAATCAGAACCTGTCTTCTGCAGAAAAGAGACCCATCTAGGAAGAATTCAGACTGCTGAATCTGAGGCTCTGTTAAAGGAAAAGGGCCAACAGGCTCTCCGATACCAATTTCTGACATGGCCAATATTATCTGGCATTTGCCCATGTAGCACTAGTTATAAAATATTTCTTTTATCATCATCTGAAACAATTCCAATGGCATGGTTTTACTCTACATCAGAAGGCTTTTGTTTTTGCCATGCACCTTTCTTATCCAGTCTGCTTTGATTTAGACTTCATTGAACTCACATGGAGTTGAGCATTGTCTCTCCAAATCTTTGCATCAAACTTGCTCCCTTTAATTTTCCAATGGGGATAAATTACAACAACAATAAAAAATTTATTATCTTCCTCCACCTGACTGAAGAGAAAAGATAAACTTCAAACAACTTCTACAAATATGGAAAGCGCATCATATGTAATTACAAAAAAATTTCTTTCTACCAGGATTTCCACTCCTGGAAACAGCTGCCTCACACCTTTGCCCCAACTATCCTATCTATGACTTCTTCTTGTCCTCAGACACGCTGTTTAGGATGCTCACTATCACATGTTGAAAGTAAAAGCCTACTCTATGTCAAGATTTTTGTTTATTTGGACAGAAGAGCTTTTCAGAAATTATTTTGAGCTTGAGTGGCTTTAAACAGGCACATTCTCTCCAATTTTCCACAGGACCTTTTAATATTCCACCTACACCCTCCATTTTGCATATTTAGATCACTTGTCTGCCCCTAAAGGCATTTGAATTTATGCCTCTTGAACAGGGGCTGTTTTCCTTGCTGGTAATTACATCTGCACCTTTCATGATCTAGAAAAAAAAATAACACTACCAATTCAAAGCACATCTCAGCCCACCTAGGAAGAGTGCATTAATCTAATTGTTGGTTTCCCTCATACTCTATTCTTCTCTTTGCAACAGGGTTGACAAAACCATTATACTTATAACATTCCCTTCCACTCACCACATCCATATCTCTACCACAAGTTTTTCTTAGAATTTTCTGTGAGTACACTGGACCAAGGTGCTGATGAAGTGAAGACATACTGGATGTATGAGGGGCATTGTGCAAAGGATAAAGATGAGTAACACCCCAATGGTAAGGGACAATGGCATACGCTGAGGCCTGTTCTTCTAACTCTAAGACCAGGCTTTTCACAGATTTCTGTACTACCAGAGCCTCAGATTGAAAGGTCCATCATTCATTTGTTTCAGCCAAAGATCAGTGTGCCCCATGGAACATTTGAGGTGAAGAAAATTGCAAACAAAAAAATAAGAAAAGCTCCCTTTGTCTTTCCATCATGAACTTGTGAACAGTCTGCTGTGTGTCCAAAGATAAGTGAAGAAACAGGAAACAAACCTAAAGAAGAGGGCAGATGGCTCTTAGAAAAGTGTTAGGGTTACTTAGAAGAGCAAGGATGGGAAAATGGGGGAGGGAAAAGGGAGGAGAAAAGGGGAAAGAAAAGCTATAATATGTATGCTTAGATTTTTCATATCCTACTTTAATAAGTATTTTTAAATGTTTTAACCTCCCTTCTAGCCCACCACCCACCAGAGGTAGCAGAAAGGAAAGGTTAATAATAGGGAAACAGGGACATGGACCCGTTTAGAGATAGTTCTTTGGGGCAATTCTAATCTGTGTTGTTAGGATATCATCAGCTCAGTTCATACAAATCAGCAGCAGTAGCTTGATCCACTCACAAACACCATTTAGAAATCTATAATTGCCATTCAATCCAGAAGAAACCATGATACTCTGTCAATTGATCTGAGTCCACGAAGGACAAGAAGCTGCCAGAACACCAGCAGAAGTTCTTTGGTTTGTTTCTCTCTATGAAATCATGACAAATGATGTATGATGTTTGTGAAGAAGGCAAGGTGAACCAATGCCACAGTGTTGAAAGGGACAACTGTATCAGCAAAGCCCAGTAAGAATGGTAAGTTGAACCAATGCCACTGTCTATTGGGTTATATTTATATCCTTTCCAAACATCATATGTTCTCTCCAGCATCCACTCTAGCAAAACATCACATACCCTTTTTTCCAGGAAGCTTCCAGAAAATACCATGTATCTGTTCTCAGAAAAACGTCTTCCCACATGTCTACTTCAGCAGAAAACATCCTCTCACGTGACAGTTTCTAGAAAACATCATGTAAGTCCCCAAAGAAACCAGAAATTTCCCCACTTTAATAATATTCAACATATTTCTATTTTTTGTTTTCCAATACAGGGCTTTCCTAGCTGTCCTAGAATTTACTCTGTAGACCAGATTGACCTTGAACTCACAGAGATCTACATGCCTCTGCCTCGTGAGTGCTGGGGGACAGAAGGCTTGGGCTGCCACCAACAACTGAGTAATGTTCAACATCTTAGCAATTGCAGTGTAAATTAAAACTACTTTGCAATTTCATCTTGCTCCAGTCAGAACAATTCCAATCAAGAACAACTGACAACAAATACTGGTAAGGCTATAGAAAGTGGAAATACCTATTCATTGTTGGCGGGACTCCAAATGTGTGCAATCACTCTGGAAATTAGTATGGAGAAATCTACAAAAGCTAAAAGTGTATCTACCACATGACCCCACCATATCAATCTTGAGCATATGCCCAAAGGACTCAAGCACCTCTTCCACCAATACTTGCTTAAGTATGTTCATCAACGCTCTGTCCACAATACCTGGAAAATGGGAACCATCTAATGTCCTTCAAAAGACAAATCGAAGATAAAACTATGGTACATATACACATATGGAATTCTTTTCAACTGTAAGGAAAAACAAAATCCTAAAACTTGGAGGTAAATGGAACTAGGCAATATTATACTGGGTATGGTAATCCTGACTCAGACAAATACCACACGCTCTCTCTTATTTGTGGATCCAAGCTCTGAATCATTAAATATAAGCATATAGTCTGGAGTAGCCACAGAAACAAAAAAAAGTAAAAGGTACCATGGGGCAGGAACACTAGGAAGGGAGATAGTAGGACATAGGTGCTATAAAGGGGGTAAATGGGGAAAATGGGGGGGGGTTAGCTGGGCAGGAAGAGATTAAACAATACAGAGGAGAAGGGGAAGAAGAGGGATAAATAACACTCAAATGCTCAAAAAAGCCATAAAAAACATCTTTATGTTGACTTATATTTATTTAAAGTATACCATATATTAGTGTGTATGTATACACAGAGATACATTATATATTATATAGTCTCTCTCTCTTTCTCTCTCTCTCTCTCTCTCTCTCTCTCTCTCTCTCTCTCTCTCTCT
>NW_021604719.1:3479210-3486258 GCF_004785775.1 Grammomys surdaster
TCTCTCTCTCTCTCTCTCTCTCTCTCTCTCTCTCTCTCTCTCTCTCTTTCTGTGTGTGTGTGTGTGTGTGTGTGTGTGTGTGTGTGTAGTGCTATTTTAAAAACTAAACCTACTTGGGTTAATAATAATTTCCATAAAGACATAGACCTTCTAACAAAAATTCAGTGTCAAGCAGAACACAAGTCATTTCTCACTGTTTGCCAGAGGAGTTGTAGAGACTCCCAGAACAATATAGGTCTCTGCTGTTGCTCTTGTCTCCCTCCAGAACTTGAAGGTAGAATCCATTGTTGAAGAGTCCACATATTTCATAGTACCTGGGAGAATTGGTCTGGAATTGACCTAACAGCCTTGCCCCCAAAGACTCACTATCATGCAGTATGAAGTTGCTATTCAAGCTTCCTAGAGAGAAGAGCCATCAGTAGCACTATCCAGGGGTAAAGCCTGCAAATCACAAGAATGACCAGCCTGGAAAGACTTCCCTGAGATATCATGGAGCTAGACAACCCAACATACATATTTCCTAGTATGACTCCAGCTAAGATGTTTATGTTCAAACTACCGTAACACTAATAGTTACCTGGAGAAGTCATTTTCACTAAAAACAGATAGAGATTTGACTTTTTATACTACATGCTTTCTGTCCTTAGTGACAAAGAAAAATGTTACTTTCGCTCTGAAAAAATGCCTTATAATTTCATGGACTCTGGTTATGAAACCTGTAATTGCTATCCGACTATTCCTTCATTGTAGTTGTTTTTTTTTTCTTAGCATCAGTAAAAAGCTTTATAAGTATTTGGGTTTTGATGTTATTTTTGTTACTTTCTTAAAAGTAGCAATTTTGAATACTTTGCCACCCAAACAACTTGACAGCTACTGGCACTGTAGATTTGATTTTTAAAATGTTATTCTTGGTATAGTTACAAATGAAATGTGCATATTTCTTTTGCTCTCTGAATAGCCCTTCTGGTGAAATATTCAAGTCATTATCTGCTGTAGTCCATCCAAAAAGAAAGTATTCAATTATCTCTAAAGAAAAGTCAACAGATTTTTATGGAAGACATTAAGATAGAATCCATGAGTTCAAGGCACTATGGCAGCTGGGGCTAAGATGCCCAAGGGAAAGGCAACTTAAGGCTATGTGCAAGCTCTGAGATCAATGCCCAATTGTAGGCTGAAAAGCAGAAGGCCAACAAAAAAGATGAACAATAAGAAAGTGCAGATGGGGCTTCAGGTGACCCACAAAACACTCAGAGTGAAGATGAAGCAAAAGCAAGCTGTGGAGGGGCTTGTTGATGTTGAGAACTCCAATCCAGTGGCACACAACAGGTGGTCACAAGCTGGGTCTGCATGAGCCACATGAGCTTTCTAAGAGAGAATGAGAAGAAATCAAGAAGCAGAAAACAAAAGAATGCTACATGAAGATAAATTTGGCTGAGAAGACAGAGCAGGCCAAGGCTGATCTTGCCCAGCTGTCAATCATGCAGAAGGAGGCAGCAGACAGAAGAAGAATGGAAAAATAAGAGATGCCACAACTTTGTCAGGAAACCAAATGCAGCCATGCTGCTGTGTCTTGCCTACTCTGTGTCCTGGCACTGCTGCAACAGCTTCTCATGGCCAGCAGCCCCTGTGGCCTGGGTCCTCTTCATCTTGGGACAGAAATTGTGTAGGGTTATTGGGAGGTCTGGGGGCAGGGTAGGAAGCTGCTATCTTTAAGGGCATTTCATATGTAACTGTTTGAACATTTTTGCTATTTTTAGAATTTGGAATCCTTGTTGATAGTGCCTTTGAAATGGGGTAATATTTCATTTGTCCAGTAGACTGCACCTTATGGGCAACAGAGTCTCAGGGGTAGGAAGGCTAGTGCCAGAGGGCAGTTGCTATGAGAGTGGTTGACAAACAGCCTAGACTATTTATTGTCTGGGTCTTCACTTAGAGGGGCTATGTGAGAGCCTGTGCTTCTAAGGGTACAAGGCTTGTCCTAGCCAGTTCTGTTCAATGAGGCCTCTCCTCTCTGACCTGCCCTATTCCCTTTCTACTCACCTGGCCAGGGCTAGCACTCATTTTTAATACTACCTATTGTTCATTTCAAAAAAGTTCTGGTTATTATATATCACTCAGAAAAGACATACCCTATAAATTCAACTTGCATAGTTGGCAGATTAAACTACATTATTTGAGGGTGAGGAGAATCCCTTGAACAATGATTAAGCAGATACTGACATAAACAGCTTAGTGACTATTTATTAGGAACTTTCTATGTGATATTCTATTGGAAGTCACATCTAGAACTGGGTAAGACATGGCCCCCCTATTCCAGAATTAAGATGAAATGTGTATCAACGATGCCAGATACATTCACATGGCTTTAAATCTGCACAAAGACTTTAGAGTTAGGTTCATTCTATGGTGGATCCAGTTTCTATGCCAGTATACATAGTGATTGTTTATAGATAAAAAAAATTAAAGTGAAAATCAGATAGTTTAACCAATTGCTGTATTTACTACTGACTACACAATATATTGAACCTTCCAAGGAAGACAATGAAAAAGCCTTCATAAGTAATGGTATATCATTTCTCTCAGTACCCACAGCCTCTCTCACAAAGCTTCTGGCAGTGAGTATGTATCTACTAACATCACTAAATCAATGGATTCTGGATTTTAATTCCAACCAACCATAAGAAAGCTATACATTTTGATTCCCAGTCTTTTCTGATCTACAGATTTGAGAACTGGATGAAAACTATATCTTTCTCATAGAATACTCAATATAAAATTATATTTCAAGGGACCCTTGAAATCCATCTCTGATCTAAATACTGAGAATATTATCTATGTATTTTAAAAATTAGCAAATATATTTCTGTCAGTAAAATAGTACTCTGATGATTGCTTTTCTAATTTACATATTCAGAATTCATTTAACCTAAGTCTACTAAAATTTCTTTTGGAATAAAAAGAATTCTCTCTAAAGAATAGCAGCCAAATTCTACTGGTAATATTGCCAGCTCTGCCACTAGACAGCTGTGTGACTGTGGAGAAGTCCCCTGAGTAATCTGGGCTTTGGAAGGCCAGTACATTAAGAAGTTCGAATTAAATGGATTTCTGAAGTTTCTTGTGGCTCTAAAATTCTCAGTTCCAAAGCACTGGAGGTTCCCAGATGAAATTAGGAGTTTATACAAAGTAAATAGTGGTTTTTCCAATCTGGCTTGAAGGGAAGGCATCAAGTAGCAAATTTAATGAATTTTTTTGAAAAACAAGACTTAAGTAAAATTTCCCAAATACATGCAGGAGTCTGAGAATTGGATATTTAGCTTAAATACATACCAATTTTCAGGATCTCAGGCAACCTGTGAGGATTCCTTTGAAGTAGGTTTCATACCATTGGCCATTGGCTTTCTCATTAACGTGAGTTCTACCTGCAAATTGTTCTTCCATAGGTTTATACTCAGCAAGAAATCTGACAATAGCAACAACTGTGATCATTGACAGCTTGCCAATGTTAACTGCAGGAGAAGACAAGGGCATATCATATGTGGTTCACAGACATAAGCAGGGGCTGGTTAAAAATGAAGTTCGAACTAATTCTAAGACTAGTCTTATCCATATGTAAATAGTGAAATGAGAACATAATGGGAAAAGGAAATATGAATAAATATATATTCATATGTATGTTTACATATATTCATACTTGTATATATATGTATATACATACATATGTACACACACATATTTTTAACTTGAATTAATCTGTTGTTAGTTTATTTTGTATTTGTCATTTTGGAAGATCATTTTATGTGATGTGCTTGCCATGAAAACATAAGAACAAATATATATATATATGAAATGAAACAGAGAAAATGTTGCATATATAGGTTTAGAGAAGGAAATAAAATAAATACCATTTCCTGGGTTATACAAGGTATTATTTAAATTTTTGTACATTTCTGTGATACATGTGTTCATATGTGTTCAGTGTATGTGTGTCTGTGTGTCTATGTGTGTTTGTCTGTGTGTATCTGTGTATGTCTGTGTCTATGTGTGTGTCTATGTGTGTTTCTGTGTGTGTGTGTATGTATCTGTGTGTATGTAGATGTCTGTGTTTGTGTGGCTGCGTGCATCCTTGTGTGTGTAATGACATGCATTTCCAGCTATTGGGTAACAGCACATGCCTTCCCTTGTCTACTGTTGTTCATTGCCTCTGCACTGCTAAGCAAGCTTCCAGGAACCCTATTTTCTCTGCTTCCTATCTCATGGTAAGAGTGCTGGGATTACAGAGGTGTGAAACACATGCAGGTTTTTTAAGATGAGTTTTGAGGGGTAAAACTCAAGTTCTAAAGTTTTCATGGCAAGCATGTCACATACTGAGCCATCTCCCAAGATGACAGATACAAATTAAAATTAACAACAGAACAATTAAAGTATAAAACTATAAGTACTACAAACCCCAAAATGCTTAAATACATTTATAATTATTTAAATGAGCAATCAAAAGAAGTAGTATATCCTTGGTCAATATTTCTTTCCAGATAGCATGATACGATTTCTCCCACCCTTTGCTTTGTCTTTTTCCCCCATTAGTTTCCACAAGTGGTGAAGGGTCATTATTACTCTCAGTTTGAATCAGTCTCAGTAATTCAACTAAGCTAAGTCAATATTTCTTCCTACAGAGGCTTTCTATGGGTGAAGAGTTCTTCTTTGGCAGACTTTTTCCTACCTCTTTTCTATGAGGTTACAATTAATAGTCCACATCTTGTGCTTTTCGGGGGTAAGTGGTTTGCAGAGGATGATCTGGGACAGAGGTTCTTAGGGAGTGCTGACTGTAGTCACCTGCAATCAGTCCACTAGGACTAGGACACTGGAACAGATTTTACCACAAACTCTTTGCAATACTCTTCTCCTATGGCTTGCCCTGGCAATTTCAAGGCTGGGTGAGCGTCAAGAATCCTTCACCCTTCCTCAGAAAATTGGACATAGCATTACCTGAGGATCCAGCTATACCACTCCTAGGCATATACCCAGAAGATGCTCGAACATATAACAAGGACATATGCTCAACTATGTTCATAGCAGCCTTATTTATAATAGCCAGGAGCTGGAAAGAACCCAGATGTCCTTCAACTGAGGAATGGATTCAAAAAATGTGGTATATTTACACAATGGAGTATTACTCAGCTATTAAAAACAATGAATTCAAGAGTTTCCTAGGTAAATGGATGGAACTAGAAATTATCATCCTGAGTGAAGTAAGCCAATCACAAAAGAACACACATGGTACTCACTCACTGATTATTGGATATTAGCCCGGAACCTTGAGATGCCCAAGATGCAACTCACAGGCCACATGAAGCTCATAAAGAAGGAAGACCAAGTGGGGGTGATTCGGTCCTTCTTAGAAGGAGCAACAAAATACTCAAGGGAGCAAATATGGAGACAAAGTGAGGGACAGAAACTGAAGGAGGGGCCATCTGAGGACCATTCCATCTGAGTATCCATTCCATGTGCAGTCACCAAAGGTAGATGCTGATGTGGAAGTCAGGAAGTGCATGCTGATAAGAGCCTGATATGGATGTCTCCTCAGAGGTCTTCAAGAGTCTGACATATTCAGAGGCAAATGCTCACAACTAGCCATTGAACTGATAATGGGGTTCTCAATGGAGGAGTTAGAGTGAAGACTGAAGGAGCTGAAAGGGTTTGCTGCACCATGAGGAGAGCAACAATACCAACCAACCACAGCTCCCAGGGTCTAAACCACCAGCCTGGGAGCACTTTGGGAGGGATCCAGGGCTTCAGCTGAATACGTAAGAGTGGAGGGCCCTGTTGGGCATAGGTGGAAGAAGAGATCCTTGACCTCATGAAGGCTGGACGCCCCAGGGGGTGGGAATTTTGAGGGTGGTGAGGTGGGAGTGGGGGTGTAGGTAGGGGTTACATCCACAGAGAAGAAGGAGGAGGGGTGAGGGGATTAGGGGTTCCTGGGTGGGTGGGGGATCGGGTATGGGGACAACATATGAAATGTAAATAAAACATCCAATAAAAAATTTTTTAAAAAGAAACAAACAAACAAACAAAAAAGAATCCTTCACCCTTGCCTGTGGATCCCATGTCCCTAAATGGACCACCTTTTCTGGCCTCAAAGTGAGAGGACATGCCTAGTCCCACAGTGACATGGTGTGTGGGGTGGGGGGAGAGTGTTAGTGTGGGAGTGACACCCAGAGTGGAGATTCCTCATTTGAGAGAAAAACTTGTATGAGAGGGTACTGGGAGGAGAGGGAGGAACTAATATTGAGACATAAAGTGAATTAAAATAAAAGAGTTCTTCATCTTCAGATTCCCTTACTCTATACTTCTGCTGCTGACTCCCATTATTTGCATTGCCTATGATCTCTCTAATTGCCATCAGGATATTACACCATGATTCAAGATCTACATTGCACTTTCTGTGACTCTCTGCTCCTCTGGGCAATGGCAGGGAAAAGGAGAGTAGGGTATTTCAAATGTCTCCACTTCAGCTCCCACACCCTTCTTCTCATGCTGTGCACAGAGCCTTCTGTGTTCCACACTCCTACAAGTTGTGTTGAGTCATTAGTGGAACCTAGTACTTCCTAGGCTGCTTGGTATGGTTGGGCTGTGGTTGAGAGGTGCCTTTTTAAAACAGAAAACTCCACCAAATACTGTTTCTCTTGATCTCCTAGATGTGAGTTTCATCTGTCATCTCTAAGTCACAGTTCATCTTTATAGGAATCAGCAGCCACACCACTCTGTCATATGACAGAGACATATCTATGCAGCTGTGAATTTGGGGTAAGTTTCAAAGCAAAGAATGAAGTTAAGCGTTCATGATAGGAGAAGAGACTTAGCAAGGTAGACTGTGGCAATGACTTTCATGATTATAGTTTAAAAATGGAATCAAGCAGCTATTCATCAACAAAAGAAGGAATGAATTGACTGTGTTACAATAAGATATATATATTTATATAGACCTAAAGATATAGATATGCCCTATAGATAGATAGATAGATAGATAGATAGATAGATAGATAGATAGATA
>NW_021604719.1:3486268-3489095 GCF_004785775.1 Grammomys surdaster
ATAGATAGATAGATAGATAGATAGATAGATAGATAGATAGATAGATAGATATAGAGATGTAGATATAGATATAAACACTGTACAGCTACTATATTTTAATTAATAAATAGCATCTGGGGTTAATTCATAGTATAACCTACCACTGCTCACTGTGATGGTTAATTCTGTCAACTGGATGGGGTTATGAGATTCCCATATTTCTATAAACATGATCCTGGCCATGCCTGTGCATTTTGAGGATGGGAGTAACATTTAAGTCAGTAGACTGAGTAAAGCAGATGGTGTGCCTTTATGTGAGAGCGCTCCATCCAAACAGCTGAAGGACTAAATAGAACCAAAAGTGGAATAATGGATTCCTTTTTATTCTCTCTCTTCCTCTCTCCCTCTTTTACTCTCCCACTCTCTCCAGACTCTACTCATTCTGCCTCCTTGTCTGGCAAGCCATTGGTATTCTCTTGTCTTTAGGTTGCTACTAGAATATACACCATCAGCTCAACTGGCTCTCAGGCTTCTGTACTTGAACTTTATATACAAGTTCTCCTTGGACTTTCACTTTCCAAATGTGGACCTTGATACTTTTCAGCCATAATAATCATGAAAATCCATTCATATGTGCACACTTTTATTATGTGTATGTTAGTGCACATATACATATCTCTCAGGGTAGCTACAGATGAACCTTAACACATTTTTAGACCACAATGCTGCAGTGTCAAAATATTGGAAACCCTTTTACTGAACTGAAACTCAAGGTACATGAGAAATCAAATATGACAGAGACAGTCAAAATCAGAGAGTCAATCAAACAAAAGCAAACTAGTAGCAAACCTCTTAGTCTTCTCCTATGATTATAGCTTTGAATGGTAATAGAAAATAAGTGCCTACAAATAATTGTAGGGTAACAATTAGGATGCTGTGATTGCAGCAGAAAGACTGAAATCCTGATAGTTTTTAATAATGTCTGTTCACCCATTCAACAGATGTTGAATAAATGCTAACTTCTGGAGATGTTCCAATGGGCAAGAACAAACATGAACTTGTCAGGCTTTGGGATAAGATGATCACTTGGGTTTCGGATATTTAAGTTGATTCAAGATGAATCATAGCATGCAGGTGAAGTTGTCAGTATATAATTAGACACTGAAACTGGAGAGTAGGAGAAAGATCAGGAATAGAGATTCAAATTTTAGATTTCATAAGGATGAAATTTAAACTGCAATAGGGAGGATAAAAGATCCCCTGAAACAGGAGAAGCAACAGTGATGGAGCACTAAAAGTTGAAAGTGAGCAGAGGAAATTCTGTAGCCAAGAACAGTGGAAGTTTGCGAAGAAGTAAACCGAAGTAGGGAGTGTGGGATTAAAAAATAGGGCGAAGGATTTCAGATTTCTTCTGTGCTGCATCCAACTTCCCATGCAAGTCAGTTGTCTACATTGTTTTCCCGGGTAGATCCCTGTGAGTCTCCCTGGCCTTCTCCATCCACTCCTTCTCAAACTGCCAGATCTAGTCAATGTTCCACATCTAGCATCTCAGCCTAATCCAGCACCAAAATGTTGCTATAACCAAACTTTAGGCTTCTGCCAGATCCTACCTACCACTACCCATGGATTCCTCCTGGACCCGGCTGGTTCTCTCACATCCTTCCCCAGATTTAGGCCTAGTAAGTATCTCTAGCACTCCTGATACAGGCCTTGTTCTCAACCAGTGAAGATCTCATATCTAGTTTCCCAATCTATTATGTCCACCCTCTTTCTATACCCCAAGCAATGCCCCCTGCTACCTGAAACCACCCACAGGTACCACCTCAAATAACATCTGTATCCAAAAAGATATCATCTCTGATCCTTCCTAGTCATGTACCTTCCCCTGCCTGCCAGATATAGCCCAAGTCCTACATCTAGTGTACTGGCCTAGTCTGGCCTTCCATGTTGGCACTGCAATTAATCTCTAAGCCTCTGCCAGGACTCTTTCTACTTGTCCCTTACAAAGGCCCCTTCTAGGTCAATTCCAACTTTTTCACCAATCCAGATCTGTACACATACTCCAAGCTTATACTAGAAGGTACATCCCATATACCAGCGCAGTCTCCTCTGACCACCTGATTTCATTCCACAAAAACCATTTCCAATATTTAGACAAATCTCATGCACACATTATCTCTTTTGTCCCAACCTACTCTGTGTACATCAGCCTTCAAACTAACAAAAGAACTGCACATGCCCAAGACCAATCTTAAAAATATAAACATTGTGAAACAGCAAGCGAGTATCCTCCCTCCAAAACCTCCCACTCCTGCAGAAATGTTTGCAAATGAGAACTACCTTGATGAACCCCAGGATGCAGAACTTAAAAGAACAATTACAAACTTCATCGAAGAATTTAAGGAGTTAAAAAGACTTCAAGAAACAGAACAATGAAACTAAGGAGGAAGAAAGTTAAAGAGACTAAATGCTTGAGTCTTTTCCAAGGAACAGAAACATAAGGATGATCAAAATGACAAAGGCAACCAAAGAGTTGGAAACAGATTCAATAATGAGGTGGGAATACTGAAGAGGACATGAAACGAAGATTGAATGGAGAAACCCAGTAAGTCAACTAGAAAATTCAAAGGAAAGACTTATAAGTAGATCAAAGGAAGCAGGAGCTAAACTATCAAGACTCGGAGACCAAAAGTAGAGGATCTAGACCTAATAAGCAATAACTTGATACATAGTTTACTTATGCATAATATGAAGGCAAAAAATTTAAGACACATAGACCACACACACACACACACACACACAGAGAGAGAGAGAGAGAGAGAGAGAGAGAGAGAGAGAGAGAGAGAGA
>NW_021604719.1:3489105-3494427 GCF_004785775.1 Grammomys surdaster
AGAGAGAGAGAGAGAGAGAGAGAGAGAGAGAGAGAGAGAGAGAGAGAGAGAGAGAACACAAGAAAGATGGCTCAGCTTAAAAAAACAGCATTGAATTATAGGCATAGATGGAGAAGAATCCCAAATCAATGACATAAATAAGATCTTCAACAGTATCATAACAGAAAACTTCCCTGGACTAAGACATGTATATACAGATAAAAGAAGAACACAAAACACGAGGTACACAAGAGTAGAAAAGAAAATCCCCACAACAGGTCATTTAAAAACAGGATAGAAAACAAAGAACAAACTTTCCACAATACTAACAGCCTTAAAAATTTGTATAACAACAAATTAAATCTAAAGAAAATACTGGAAACATTATTTCAGGCTGAAGAGAGGAATGAGTAGAGCAGAGATATTGTAAAATAAAATACGAAGCTATAGTTATTAAAACACAAATTACCACTGAGAACACTAACAACATCACCAAAAATCAAAAACACAATGGCCATAGTTAACACACATAATTTCAATAACTTTAAGTATCAATGGCCTCAATTATACAATCAAAAGACATAGTGGGGCTGAATGAATCCAGAAACACAATCACTCTGTGTCTACAAAAAAACACTCTAAGCTTTAAAAAGATAGACATACCTTTAGACTAAAAGGATGGGGAAAAATACTTCAATCAAATGAAACCAGGAAGTAGGTGTCACTATCCTAATATCTGACAAAATAGACTTCAACTAAAACTAATTCATTCTAATCAGTTAACAAAGAAGTCATCACTGTCCTGAACATAAATGCACCAAAATCTTGTGCACCTAATTTCATATAAATGTACTACTAGACTTAAAGAATTATATTAACATTAATCCATTAACAGTAGGTGATTTTAATACCCTGCCATCTCTACTATACAAGTTATCTGAACAAAAAATAAACAGAGAAACATCAGAATTGATTGACATAATTTATCAAATGGATTTAACAGATTATCTACAGAACATTCTACCCAAATACCAAAGAATTTTACTCAGTAATACACAGAACTTTTTCTAAAATAGGCTATATTCTAGGGCACAAAATGAATCACTATAAATGAGAAAATATCCTATCTAACCACAATGAAGTAAAAATTAAAATGATCAGCAAACAAATCTCTAGTAAATACATAAACTCATGGAGACTGGGCAACTTGTTAATAAGTGATGAATGGTTCAAAGTCAAAATCAAGAAATAAAAAAATTTCTGGCACTTAATGAAAACGGAAACACAATAATATCATTAGGACACATTAAAATTAGCCCTACAAGAGAAATTTATAGCTCTAAGTGCCTACATTAAAATATCAGAAAGAACATAAATAAATGACTTAAGGATGTGATAATAAAAGACAGAGCACCAACCAATGAAATAGAAACAAAGAAAACTTACAAAGAATTGATGAATCTAAGAGCTGGTTCTAGACCCAACTATCCCAAAGAAAGACTGAGAGCACCCAAATAGGCAGAATCAGACATTAACAGAAACATTACAAGAGACACCAAGGAAACTCAGAACATTATAAAGTAATGTTTTAAAACCTGTACTCAATTGAGCTTGAAAATCTAAAAGAAATGAATGAATTTCTAGATTCTGCCAAACCAGCAAAGTTAAAGAGATCAACCTACTAAACATACTCATAACAAATGAGGAGATTAAAATAGAAACAGAAACCCTTCCAGATTAAAAAAAAAAAAAAAAAGACTAGACGCATCCACATCAGAAAGCAACTAGACTATCAAAGAAGATATATAGCCAACCTGCCTAAAGCTATCCAAAAAAATACTCCAAACAGAAGAACACACACTCAGAAATGCTCAATAAAATACTTGCAAAAAATTATTGGTACATCAAAAATACTATCCACCATGATCAAGTTGACTTTAACTCTGAAATGCAGGGATGATTCAACATACACAAATCAATAAATGTAATAACTACATAAATGGACTTAAGTGGAAAAATTGCATCATCACCTCAATAGAGGCAACAAGAAATCTTTGACTTTATAGTCACAGTCTTAGAACATATAGAGCTAGAGGTAACATATCTCAATATAATAAATGCTATCTATGGGGACCCCACAGCCAACATCATCCTAAACATAGAGAAGCTAAACTCAATCAGGAATAAGAAAAAGATGTCTATTCCTTCCACTCCTTTTCAATATATTGCTTGAGGTAAATGGAACAATAAGGAAAGAGAATGTGTGTGTGTGTGTGTGTGTGTGTGTGTGTGTGTGTGTGTGTGATTGTATATACATTATTATATTATGTGCATATATAACATATTCATATTATATGTACACATATACATATAGGCAGATAATTCTATCCACATACACAGAATACAAATTATCCTCAAAAGACCATAGAATTATCTGAATTATTAAGTATTTTATCTCTAAAATAAACCATATTTTAGGCTGCAAATTAAATAAAAAGTAGAAAAGAATCAAAATAATGTTCAAGGTCAGAGAATAAAACTATAAATAAATAGCAAGAAAATTACAAAAATGACATCAATGCACAGAGAATGAAAACTACACTTTTAAATGAGGACTTGGTCATTCTTTTAAAAGAAAGGAAGGAAGGAAGGAAGGAAGGAAGGAAGGAAGGAAGGAAGGAAGGAACGAAGGAAGGAACGAAGGAAGGAAGGAAGGATTACCTTGGCAATTCATTCAGGGTCTTTGCAATTATATCCAGTTTTGGTATTAGTGTAATGCTGTCTTCAGAGAGCCAGCTTGGTCATGCCCCTTCCCTTGCTGTTTTGTGGACCATTTTGAGGAGCACTGATGCTTGCTCTCCTATAAAGTTTTGGTTGAATTTTATCATGAGTCCTTCAAGTCCTTGGGGGGGTTCCTCTACTGGGAAACTTTCACTGGTGTTTGAAGAACATGGATGCCTATGGTTCTGTTAAGTTGTTCATATCATATTGATCTAATTGTGTTAGGTTTTACTGTTTAGGAATGTGTTCCTTCAAATAAGCAACCTTGATTGTTTCCATATATTTTTGTATTTATTTTATTACTTTCTACATTAGCATTTACTATTTCTATCACATACCATTTAATTGGGGTTATTTTGGTTTTACAAGATTTAGAGATGTATCATTGAGTTTTTTGGGATCTTTCTAATTTTCTAGTGTATGCACACATCTGCCTAAACCTGCTTGAGATTCATTCCCAGACTTAGATAAATCATACTTTTAGCTTTTAGCTTCAGTAAATTTTAGAAATTCAATTTGTTTCCTTCTTTCTTTCCTTCTTTCTTTCTTTCTCTCTTCCTTCCTTCCTTCCTTCCTTCCTTCCTTCCTTCCTTCATTCCTTCCTTCAGGAAATGATTTCAAGAACTAACAAACAACATTACATGAAATAAAGCCTTATATACAGCAAGGGTGAAGAGATTACCAATAGAATATGGGGAGGACTTATTTGTCAGTTATACATCAAGAGGTTATTAATATATAAGGAACTGTATCTAATCAATAAGGTATCTAATGAACTCAGTAGATAGTTCTTCAAAAGAAAAAGATTACAAACTACCAGTAAATCCTCAAGGAAGTATTCAACATTGTTAGTCATCAGGGATATGCAAATTAAATTGTTTTGAGATTCTCTTTCTCTCTCTACAGTGAGAATGGCTATCATCAAGAAAACAAGTGGGAACAAACACTAGAGAAGATGTGTGGGAAGATGAACCTTACACCCTGCAGGTAAGGAATGTAAACATATGAAGACACTAGGAAATTGGTATGGAAGCTTCTCAGAAAAACTAAAAATAGAGCTACCATATGACTCAGGAAATACCACTCTTGGGTATATAGCCAAATGATTCTAAATCAACACCACAGGAATAATGTAACATCCAAGTCTGTGGTTGCACTATTTATTCTACACAGCTAGGAAATGGAATTAGCCTAAATGTTTACCAGGAGATGAATAAAGAAACTGTGGAATGTACACACAATGGAATTTTATCTGGCCATAGAAGGAAATGAAAGTGTGACACAAATGCAAATCATTATATTAAGCAAAATAAGCCAGATTCAGAATGTTACATGCCATATACGTCCTCTCAGACATGAAACCTTGATTTAAATTATATAAATGATGCATGAATATCTGTGACTGTAACTTTGGTATGTGTGTGTAGGCTATGAACTATGTATGTGTACGTTTTAACAGGATCATGATGGGAGGAAGCAATCTTAAATGAAGGTAGCAAAGATCGTGTATTAGTCACTTAGATATTAGTCCCTTTGTTGTTACTGTGACAGAACACCTCACAGGAACAGCTTAAGGAAAGAAAGGTTTCACAGAGTGAGGGTACAGTCCACGATGAAGGGAATGAACCTGTGGTGGCAAAAGAGTGAGGAATCTGGTTACACTGTATCTGCAGTCAGGAAGCAAAGCGAGATGAGAGCAGGTGTCGGTATTTCCATCTCAGTGAGGCTTCTGTGGAAATGCTTTCAGAGAAGTCCAGAGGTTTGACCATACTTCCCACCAAGCTGATAATCAAGATTAACCACCAATAGTGGGTAATGAATGTGTGGGACATGAAACAAAAATATGTGGGTTTGCGGGAGGAAGGAGCTATGAAGGGAAAGAAACATAATAGCCAAGGGGCGGTCAGTGTCCTGGGATACAAGGGGAAGGAAACAGACTAGGAGAGAGTATAATAACATTTCTGTATGACATTGGCATAATGAAATAAGATACTTGGTATCCTAACTTAAAAATTTATTTAAAATTAAACATGTTATTGACAAAAAGCAAATTAACAAAATTTTTATTAATTTATTGAAATATAAAATGTATTGCATAAGGTTGTAGTGAAAATTGAGTTACTATCTGTGGTACTTGGATGAGTTGTGAGCATGTGGTGGGAGGCTTGTTGTTCTTGGTACTATTGAAACATTAATTAAAAACTACAAACCAGTAAGAAGATTAGTTAGTAATGCAAAAGGAAAGAATTAGGTACTCAAGTATAATCAACTGAACTTCTGAATCTATGAGAAATTCCCCGTTGACTTTCAGAACTGAGTTATAACAGTGGCATAAAACAATCCATACAAGAGAAAAGAGGGTACAGAAGCTGAGCGCACAAAGGTAGCCACTGAGTTTAGTCATCTGAGATGGCTAACTACTGGATAAAGAGCTAATGCTTGTGAGAAAGCTAGGAGCATATATTTTAAAACTATAATAGCATTTCCTCAGCCCTGGGTCACACTGGACATGCAGTATTTTATTTTATTTTATTTTATTTTATTTTATTTTATTTTATTTTA
>NW_021604719.1:3494437-3503384 GCF_004785775.1 Grammomys surdaster
TATTTTATTTTATTTTATTTTATTTTATTTTATTTTATTTTATTTTATTTTATTATTTTTGGAAGCATTAGCCAAGGGCTACCTTTATAACTCTTCTAGCATTAGGGACTTGACTTTAGGACATTCTTAATATGCAATCCCCAAGTATTAGAGACTGATGGCTCAGCTTTCTCCTATAGCTGCTCCTAGTGCCACAAGCTTTTTAAAATTGAGTGATGTCTCCTGAATGGGCTCCAGCTTAAGAATGTCTACAAGTTCCTCAGGAGTGACCCATGTGTCAGATGCTGTCTTATTCTGTGGCTGTGACAGCATTAAGAGGGGCAGCAGAATTTTGCAGTGTATCTGCAGGGCTGGTTTTGTGTATATGTGAGAAGCAGGAGTAAGGGAGTCTCACATCAGGGTTCCAAAGAGGGTGCTGAGGATAAGTAATATCTAACATGGATGAATTTCCCATGTAGAGCTCTCTAGTGAGCAGTTAGAGAAGCTGTGATTGTGAAGCCAAAGTCACGATGGAAGCTGCATGTATTGGAGACGGCAGAAATGTGGGATTTCTGCTAAGGAAAGCTGCAGGTACTGAGTGGAGGCCCAGAAAGAAAATAGAAACCCCCCTTTTTTGTTGGTAAGCAACAGAGGTAGATGGCCATGAGCAAAATATAGAGGTCAGAGGCAAGATACAATGTTGACTTAAAATGCCCCTTACAAGATCATGTACTTAAACAGCTGTTGCTCTGTGTGTAGGCTTATGTTTGACACTATGGAACCCTGAGAAGGTGAGCTTCCATGGAAATAAGTTACCGGTTTTGGTTTGTAGCATAGCTATATTATCTGTCTGCTCACTGCTTCCTAATCTGCTCAGATATAAGAAGTCTCACATATTTGACTCTACAGAGACAAGCCATTTCCACTACCATGATTTCTGTCAGGATAGAACCAGTCATTCAAATTGTGAGCCAAAATAAACCCTCCTCCACTAAGTTGGGTCTTGTCAGATATGTGATCACAATAACAAGAAAAAGTGAGGATATAAGCAAAGCACATATTTTGTATGCACATATAAGAGTTTGCATATATACATTGTGTATATATATATATGTTTTATTATATATATATATATATATATATATATATATATATATATATATATATAATTCTGTAAGAGGGCATTCACATATTCACTTCACTCATTAGTTACAAAGATATACATTGTAAAATACTTCTTCAGATGATTTCATTGTATACAAATGTCACAGAGTATGCATGCACATGAATAATCAAGATGCATGTGTATATATTCATCTGTAGGAATGCATGTGTGTGAAAACACGCATATTTATTATATTCATTGGTTACAATGATATACATTAGAAAATACATCTTTAGATGAATTTATTTTGTACAGACGCTGCCATGTGCACACACAATCTAAGATGGCTACAGTGTCATTAGGTAATACCACTTATGAAAACATGTCAGCATATGCTGCCCATTGTTAACTGAAACATTGTTACGTGGCACATGACAATATAAAATCAGGAGGTTCCTATTCTACTTAGTTTTTTTTCTTCTAGTTAATGCCTAAGTTAATAATGTTTAGTGAGTATAGATAATAAAATGTATATTACATTTCATGAAGCCAGAAAGAAGCAGTGTTCTCATCATAAAGAAATGACAAGAGTTTAAGTAAATAAATAAGTTTAGCCTAATTGATCCATCATACATGGGTACATGGGTATATGTACTAAAATAACTTGCAATGACTATAAATATATGGATTTGTTTTACATGCTTCATATTTACTAATTATACTCTTATTCATAAGTCAAAACTTTTTGAAAGAGAAAGTAAGTTTAAAAAGGGGAAAAGAAAAAAGTTAGATAAGTTAGATACTACTCACTCAAAAGCATAATTTTGTATGGATAAATGACAAGTAAAATAGCACATATAGTAACAACTAAGTTTTAGAGACAATGTTTCATCTTGGTTTAAGGCTTAATGAGTTGGAGAAGGCTGGACTCCCAGGAGATCTAACACACACAACAGTGTAGTTGAGTAGGCCACACCCCCACCCCAAACAGGAAGTAATTTGGGACCTGAGGGGACCCAGGAACTCCCTTAAGGCCAGTGGCATTGGACCCTTCCAGTCTACACCTGCACCTGGAGCAGCCCTAAAACTTCAGCTCTGCACCCAATCCCCCAAAACCCAGAGGAGGCTAGACTCCCCGAAGTTGGACCAAAAAGAACTATACAAAGAATCAACAATACCTACCGGGAGCTGGTTCTTTGAGAAAATCAACAAGATAGATAAGCCCTTAGACAGACTAACCAGTGGGCAGAGAGAGACAGTATCCAATTTAATAAAATCAGAACTGAAAAGGGAGACAATAACAACAAAAACTGAGGAAATTAAAAAAATCATCAAATCCTACTACAAAAGCCTACACTCAACAAAACTGGAAAATCTGGATGAAATGGACAATTCCCTAGACAGATACCAGACACCAAAGTTAAATCAGGAGCAGATAAACCATCTAAATAGTCCTATAAACCCTAAAGAAATAACAGCAGTCATTAAAAGTCTCCCTAACAAAAAAAGCCTAGGACCAGATGGTTTTAGTGCAGAATTCTGTCAGACCTTCCAAGAAGACCTGATACCAATTTTCTATAAACTATTCCAGAAAATAAAAACAGAAGGAACACTACCCAATTCGTTCTATGAAGTCACAATTATGCTCATACCTAAACCACACAAAGACCCTACAATGAAAGAGAACTTCAGACCAATCTCCTTTATGAATATTGATGTTAAAAAACTCAAAAAAATTCTCGCAAACCGAATCTAAGAACACATCAAAACAATCATCCACCATGATCTAGTAGGCTTCATCCCAGGAATGCAGAGATGGTTCAATATACAGAAATCCATCAATGTAATCCACTATATAAACAAACTCAAAGAAAAAACCACATGATCATCTCACTAGATGCTGAGAAAGCACTTGACAAAACTCAATACCCCTTCATGGTAAAAGTCTTGGAAAGAACAGGAATCCAAGGCCCATACCTAAACATAGTAAAAGCAATATACAGCAAGCCAGTAGCCAACATCAAACTAAATGGAGAGAAACTTGAAGCAATCCCACTAAAATCAGGGACTAGACAAGGCTGCCCACTCTCTCCCTACCTATTCAATATAGTACTGGAAGTCCTAGCCAGAGCAATTAGAAAATAAAGGGAGATCAAGGGATACAAACTGGAAAGGAAGAAGTCAAAATATCAGTATTTGCAGATGATACAATAGTATATTTAAGTGACCCCAAAACTTCCACCAGAGAACTCCTAACCCTGAAAAACAACTTCAGCAAACTGACTGGATATAAAATTAAGTCAAACAAATCAGTAGCCTTACTCTACTTAAAGGATAACCAGGATGAGAAAGAAATTAGGGAAACAACACCCTTCACAATAGTTATAAATAATATAAAATACCTTGGCGTGAATCTAATCAAGCAAGTAAAAGATCTGTATGAGAACTTTAAGCCTGTGATGAAAGAAATCGAAGAAGATCTCAGAAGATAGGAAGATCTCTCATGTTCATGTACTGGCAGGATTAATATAGTAAAATGGCCATCTTGCCATGAGCAATCTATAGATTTAATGCAATCCCCATCAAAATTCCAATTCAATTCTTCACAGAGATAGAAAGAGCAATTCTCAAATTCATTTGGAATAACAAAAAAAAATAGGATAGTGAAAACTATTCTCAACAATAAAAGAACATCTGGGAGAATCACCATCCTTAACCTCAAGCTGTAATATAGAGCAGTAGTCACAAAAACTGAACAATATTGGTACAGAGATAGGCAAGAAGATCAATGGATTAGAATTGAAGACACAAAAAATGAACCCACATAGCTATAGTCACTTGATCTTTGACAAAGGTGCTAAAACTGTCCAGTGGAAAAGGTGGTGCTGGTTGAACTGGAGGTCAGCATGGAGAAAAATGCAAATCGATGCCATTCTTATGTTCTTGTACAAAACTCAAGTCCAAGTGGATCAAGGACCTCCATATAAAACTGGACACACTAAAACTAATAGAAGAGAAAGTGGGGGAAAGCTTCAAATACATGATCACAGGGGAAAAGTTCCTGAACAGAACACCAATGGATTATGCTCTAAGATCAAGAATAGACAAATGGGACCTCATACAATTGCAAAGCTTCTGTAAGGCAAGGGATACTGTCAGTAGGACAAAATGGCAACCGAAAGATTGGGAAAAGTTATTTACCAATCCTACATCTGATAGAGGGCTAATATCCTAGTTTTACAAAAAACTCAAGAAATTAGACTCTAGACAATCAAATAACCCTATTAAAAAATGGAGTACAGAGCTCAACAAAGAATTTTCAACTCAGGAATATCGAATGGCCATGAAGCACCTAAAGAAATGTTCAACATCTTTAGTCATCAGGGAAATGCAAATCAAAACAACCCTGAAATTCCACCTCACACCAGTCAGAATGGCTAAGATTAAAAACTCAGATGACAGCAGATGCTGGCAAGGATGTGGAGAAAGAGGAATCATCCATTGTTAGTGGGATTGTAAACTGGTACAACCACTCTGGAAATCAGTCTGGTGGTTCCTCAGAAAATTGGACAGAGCATTACCTGTCGATCCAGCAATACCACTCTTGGGCATATACCCAAAAGATGCTCCAACATATAACAAGGACATATGCTCTACTATGTTCATAGCAGCCTTATTTATAATAGCCAGAAGGTGGAAAGAATCTAGATGTCCTTCAACAGAGGAATGAATACAGAAAATGTGGTACATTTACACAATGGAGTATTACCTATTGAAAACATTGAATTCATGAAATTCTTAGGCAAGTAGATGGAACTGGAAAATATCATCCTGAGTGAGGTAACCCAATCGAAAAAGAACACACATGGTAGGCACTCATTGGTAAGTGGATATTAGCCCAAAAATGTCACAATACCCAAGAGATAACTCATAGACCACATGAAGCCCCCCAAAAAGAAAGACCAAAGTATAGGTGCTTTGGTCCTTCTTAGAAGGAGTAATAAAATACTCACAGGAGCAAATATGAGATAATATGTGGGGCAGAAACTGGAGGAGAGACCATCCAGAGACTGCCCCACCTAGAGATTCCTCCCAGATCCAATCACCAGGCTTTAAGCAGAAGCAAGAGGGTAATGGGCTTGATTATTGCTGGTATAACAGCTTTAATTGCATTAATTGCTAGCACCACTGCTTCTCCAATTCCTATGACACAAGAAGTTAAGACATTTACTTTTGTTAATCATTTAGCAAAAAAAAAAATATTACTAATGTGTTGAATATACCATTGGATTTAGATAGGCATTTGGAAGAACAAATTGATGCTCTTTATTCTATTCAAATTATTGAAAGGAGGTTTGGAATTTAAGGGTAAGAAGCCATCTTGGGTGTCATGTCAAATACCATTGGATTAATGTTAGTTATAAAATTTACAGTGGTAGCCATTATAATTAGGAAGAAGTTTAAAGACACTTGCAGTGTATTTGGCATGATTCTAACACCTCTCTGAATGTTTTAACGATACATAGTGAGCTTATGAATGTCAAGAATGCTGCTCTGCTGATTGTTGATGTGGGAGATAGTGCAGATAAAATTACCCATGGCCTGAGGTCAGTATTTCTATTTTGGAAAGCTTTAAGAATGACATATATAGCTTGATCATGCTAGTCCTTTTTGTTCTAGGAATACTTTTATTCCTGCCCATCATGTTAAAACTTGTTTTTAACATCAACATGCTGACAGCCAAAGTACATGGCTTGAACCTGAAAATGGACCCTCAGACAGTTATTAAACTAATAGGCTGGCAAGCCAAGGACAGGTAAGATTCTGCACAGAGCCTTTACAACCTAATACGTAAGTGCATTGCTTTGAATAATGCATAATCCATGGCAGGTAAGGATGGCAATCTTGTCAGAATGACCTAAGACAGGCTCAGTCTTGTTAATAAAATAAAAAAGGGGGAGAGGTGGACAGCCTTTGGGGCTGCTTGGCAAGAATTTGACATGGGCCAAGGACAAGGAAATGGGCTGCTTGGCAGGAATATGACTTTGTCGAAAGATAAGGAAGTAGACTTCAGGCAGAAATCTGACATTAGGCTAGAATAAAGAAGCAATTTCAGACAGGAATCTAAATATTAGGCTAGAACAAGGAAGTAGGCTTCAGACATGAAAATGAATTTGGGCTAGGACAGAGAAGTAGGATTGGATATTTTGGTCATCTTGATAAGCCCTTAGAAACAGTGGTCACACAAGTGATCACAGTACCTTGTTTATTGCCTTTCTTGTTCCTTGACTATTTGTGTTTATTGTCTTGCTTGTTCCTTGACTATTTGCACCTATTGTATTGCTAGACTCTCAACCTAGAATTGACCTTAATAAATGCATGTAATTAAAATGGTATAAAAGCAAAAAGGAGGAGGGGGAATGGGATGGAGGACTATAGGGAGTGGAAATGGGGAAAGGGGATGGCCTCTGAAATGTAAATAAATAAAATATCCAATATAAAAAAAGACTTAGTGAGTCAGGAAAATAAAATAAGACCCATATTAGATTATCATAGGCATTTTACCACGGTAGAGGTTATTTAATTTTAGAGCATACTTACACTATTTTACTCTATAATAATCATGCATTTATTTTGTTATTAAAATATCTAACTTGAAAATAATTTTATTTTCAATAAAGAAAATAGTGTATTTATTATTTAAAAGTATAATGCATTATCTTTTAGTTTACTATGTATATGATAATTATATATACCTACTTTAAAACCATGTATTACTTACATTAAATGCTACAATTATCAATTCTACAATGAAAGATGACAAGACATCCCAGGAAATAAATGTTGTGCTCAAATCTTAGCACAGTTTTGGAAGACAGCCAACCGTGTTGCCCATGAATTCACTGCAGCAATCTCTCACTTGTTGACTTGTCATTAATCCTGATGACTGAAGTTAATTAAAATAGCACTATGTATAATGAGTCCAAGGGGCCCTTCATCAATGCTCTAATGAACCAATGTTTTGAAAGTAAAACTCTAGGATAAGCGGATCTGTTTTTAACGATGTCAAAAGCTAGATCCGTTTACAGCCTTTGGTAATAGAAGAATTTTCTGGAAAGGTAAGGAATGAAATGATTTTTAAAAAGTCAAACCTTGATTCTTTGGGAAAATACCAAATGGCAGATGAGTGCCCTGGATAGGCCTTGAGGAGCCAGGTGCCCAGGCTTAGGAGGCCACAGTGATTTTAGGGCAATGGCTGTGGTCAAGGCCACAGCTGTGATCAAGGGTTCATGGAGGTAAAAACAAAGACAAGGAGTTGATCCTCATCATCAAACAGGCCTGCCTGCTCACAGACATGAAGACTGAGTCCCTGAAAGTCTACCTATTCTCCCTGCCTATCAAGAATAGGAGATTATTAACTTTTCTGGGGATCATCCCTAAAGGATGAAGTTCTAAAGACCATGCCAGTGCAGAACCAGACTTGGGTGGCTAGTGCCATATTTAGGCTAAGGCCACCTGGATGCCGTCCTGGAGCCTACATTTACTTGACCACCCAACCACTGGAAAGTGACTATGTTCATCAAGTCTCCCTATAGGGAATTCACTGACCATCTTATGAAAACTCAACCAGAGTCTTCCTTCAGAGGAGCTGTGGCTACCACATGCGAGGTTTTATACAACAAGAATAAAGTGAATTAAGTCTGGGGGTAAGAAAATAAAGAGCCCACGCTTAAAACCAGTGATTCTCTGCAGATACATTCAGACGAGCAGACAAACGAAAAAGGGGATACAAACACTTAGACTCTAAGTCTTGGAGAAATGCTGGGGGCAAGGGAAAACAGATTTCCATGCCAAGAAAAAGTATACATGTTAATTTCCTTTAGGAAATGCTTAAGATCTGAATATATCCACCATCTATCCTAGAAACATTTATGTAATTTTATACTCCATTGTCAATCTCTGCACTGCCTCTGAGAACAAGCTATGGAAAAGATTAGCCTGTCATCAGACCTAATACCAGAAAGTGTTAAGTTTTCCTCAAATGCTTCATTGCTAGTCTACTAAAAATACAAGAAACACACATATCCATGAAGGTTGCTAATGTGAATGACTTCCCTGGATCAGTGCATTCCTAAAGTAAACAAATTCCTAGGGATGGGAAGTATAGCAAAGTAAGGATAGCAGAGGAACAATCTTGTTGCAGTGGGAACCGATGATCTGGCAAAGCTGAGTCTTAAGGTCTGAAGAATGTGTTCTTGAAGAACTGACAACTGAGCTGCTTGGGGTCCTCTTCTTCAGATCTAACATTCCTTCCTCTGAATGAGCAGAAGTAGATTGCTAATAGACCTAGCCAAGGACAGTCCAGGGTCCCTAAAGTGGACTTTGTGATAAAAGACGGGCAAATTTGACAAGAAGTTACCACTCTATCTCTACAAAGTTAGTTCCTCTAGCACAAAATTTTTAAAAAGCCCAGCCATGCCTTCCTTCCAAAGCAAGTCTCAGCACTGTGAGGTTGTCATGTGGAGATGCTTCACACTTCCAGTATTAAAATTAACCTTTATAAAAAACTGAAGAAATGAGGGAAAAACAGGGCAACAGAATGAAAGTGTGTGTGTGTGTGTGTGTGTGTGTGTGTGTATGTGTGTGTGTGTGTGTGTGTGTTTCCAGAGAGAAGAATTCCAACCAAATTCAGTATAGTGCAAGTGCTTTCTAATCTGAAAAATGGGTTTAGAATAGGGAAACTAGAGTTCTCTAGGAGTGAGGAAACTGAGATGTTCTCTAGGAGTGAGGAAAGAGAGAAATGGTAGGGAGAGAGAGAGAGAGAGAGAGAGAGAGAGAGAGAGAGAGAGAGAGAGAGAGAGA
>NW_021604719.1:3503394-3523530 GCF_004785775.1 Grammomys surdaster
AGAGAGAGAGAGAGAGAGAGAGAGAGAGAGAGAGAGAGAGAGAGAGAAAGATATCATGAGTATTGATTAAAGGGGTAACGTGTGTATAAGAAGCTTTACCCTATCATTATCTAAGTCAAACATTTTGAAAGCACCAAGACTCTGAACTTAGAAGTGAAAAAGGTTTTCTCATACTGTTCCACGATGAAGTGTTTTTTCAGATATGGCTCCAATCCTAATACATAATTCATTTATTTCTTCCCTTCAGAAGCACACATAGCAAGGAGAAGAAATGAAAGAGATTGCCCTGGGTGAAGACGAGCAAGCACCCTTGAGTTGAACAAGAGTGGGTACCGTCCTGGCTTCCAGTTACTGTGTGTGAGAATGTAACCAGGAAATCAAGAACAAAACAAAATAACAACAAAAACTGTGTCATCGCTTGTCATATTTATCCTTTTAAAGGATTTTAAGTGTGGGATTCAATTTCATGTAGATTAGTTAAATATATAAAAGATTGGGAATTCCTCATACTAAAAGTGAAAAAAATGTACATCATAAAGACTCAATACTAGTAAATCCATGTTTTTCTCCTCTTAAAATGCCATACCCCTTCCCTCTGGTAGTGTCATGATGAGAGTTTTTAAGTATTTTGTTAAAAATCTTATGGATTTATATTATTTTAATAATTTTTAAACTTCCTTTTGAACTATCTGATTCTACTGGGGAACAATTCACATGGAGGATAAACCCAAGCAAGATACAAATAATCTTTCTTTTGAAAAATAAAACACCTGTTTTTTAAAATAACTCCAACGTTGTTTTTCTACACAGAGGTAGTTCTTTTAACCTGTGATGTAGAACTAAGCTGCTGAGTAAATGTGAGTCTAATCCCCATTGTAGGTGCTAAATAAGTGGAAACATAATCTAATTACAGTATTTATAGGTAATGCCTTGGGAAATGATTAGGGCTAGGTAAAGTTTAACAGTATACAGTCCCCATTATTCAGTATAGAGGAAGTACAAGGAGAGAAAACACAAACATATGCAAGCACTCACATAAACAAATATATATGAAAACACACACACACACACACATCCTGTATCTCTGTGATGTCATATATTGCCTTGGGACTCTATCAGCAGAAAAGCCATTGAGATGCAACTCGAACCTAAAACCAGAACTATGAACAAGAATCATAAATGAAAACAAACCCCATTTATTTACTTAATTATTGAGAGTTAAATAATAAAAATGCTAGCATATCTACTGTGCTATAAGGTAGGACATTTTCAGCCACTTTCCCCTTTGAATAGCTAGGTTAGCAGTTTCATATAGTTTTCAAATTCTCATCTATTCTGCAACCAACTGCAATATATCCTGGCACAGATCAACAATGACATTCAACAAATTAAGAAGGACATTTTCCCAAGATTTTCTGAAAATTTACTTTAACAAGCATCTTTGATCATTTTTGCTAGTAGCAATACCTTGTACCACTCTGGGGGATAGACTAAGATTACATTAGAAAAACAGCATTATGTGAATGCTTACCACAAGGGACTCTGCTCCATCACCCCTAAAGACTCAGCAGGAGAGACCAATATAAGACTCACCTCTGATGAAACAAGACTTCAGAGATGAAATTTTAGAAAGCTGTATTTACAAATCCTACTGAGAATCACTCAATAATCTGACTCCATGAACAGGATGCCTCCTTTCGAGTCTGGTTACAGCCAATAAAACCCTACTGACCAAACTTCTCTAAACTTATCTTAGTCCCATCATGCTGGAGTAAAAAAAAAAAATGCACTGCAAGATTTGAATTCCTGTCAAGGGGGGCAGCCCTCTTATACACTGAAGGCCTAAAATCAGCCATAGGCCTAAAATCAGCAATAGGCCTGACTTACATGCCTGCTAGCACCAAGTCTTGGGTCTCTATGGAAAAACACTGAAACAGATGCCTAGAAGCTATTATAAACAAGCAGCTTTGGTGGAAAATTGCCAGGCTGATACATAGACCTTGTAGATAGGTAGTCTTGGTGGATAGTACCAACTTAGATAAAGACAAGTGAATCATAGGTGGAGTCATAGTGATCTGTCCCCTGAACCTTCACCCAGCTGACACTCTGTTCTGGAAGATATCTGTACTCCCCCTGAACACCTACATTCCTGCATCATCCCCTTCCCCACATCCTGCCTTTTTGTGTATATAACCCCTGTGTGTAAAAAAGTAAAAATTACGGTTTGATCAGCCTATAGACAAGCTGTGTTCCTTGTACTTGCCTGTTTTCCCCCATCTTCTCTTTCAGGTGATCTCCTCGAACCCTTGTTTAATGCCCTGCTGGACAGGACAAATTCCTGCCTGAGACCTTCCTCCAAGGGTATGTGCTCTCTCTGTTTTACAGCCTGGATAACTCTGACTGTACCAGGAATGAACTTCGGAGAACCCCAGCCTCAAGTATGACTAGAATGCCAGGTAGCTAAAATGAAGAAGAATAGCAACTACAGCTTAACTTGGGGTTAGAAGAAAAATCTGAGAGGCTAACCTGAACCTCACCAGTGAAGAGGGACTCTCAAACTCAATTCAATATGACGCTGCTTCCTCCAAGGTGTTAAAATTATTTATTAGTAGGGTTCTGATTGACAGGAAGAACTCACAGAAGAGGATTGTAAGTCCTCATCTGGAATTATTATTCCCATTTAGTAACGACTGTGGAACATCCTAAATGAGGGCTGGGAATAGAACCAAGGTTGTCTGCAAGAGTGGCAAGTGCTATTAACTGCTGAGCCATCTCCCTGGCCCTATATTTTCCATCTATCTTTTAAGGTAGGCAGATCTAGACCTGGAGAACATCAGTGAATTAAAGAGCCCATCATCAAAAGTAGAGGTTTTGAGAAACTGATCCTAACTTAAAAGCTTTAATTAATTGCCCTTCATCTGGCTACCAACAGATTATGCTTCTGCTCTTGGCGTTACTGTCTTCATAAAAAATACATGGTGGAAATGTAAAGAGATGAAAGAGAATGATAGATGTGCTCACATTTAAAGATGGAAGGGAGTGGAGAAGAACCTTTTCAAATACCACAAGGGAGAAGAACCTGGCCTCTTTGCCATTCAGAGAGCGCTCACCACAGCCCCTGCCCATTTGCTGAGCTAGGCTTGCCTTTTAGTCTTCACTGAGCCTTACAACAAACCAATTTGGGACAAAGACACAAAAAAGGTTTCTAAAGTTCACCACAATCTTAATCATTGTTTTTCTTCATTAAAAATTAAAACTAATAAAACAATATGGCTAAGTCTGACATATTAGGATCTTTTATAAAATAGATTTTGTTCAGATCCATTTTAGGTTCACAACAAAATTGAGCTAAAATTATATACAATTTACATGGCCCTCCTACGTCTCTCTCTCTGAATGACCACCTGCCACCACATGAGTACCTTTGCTCTAGCCAATGCAACTGCACTGACACAGACTTACCATATGTTTGTAATTTATGTAGAAGTTCTTGGTGTCACACATTTTGTAGGTATCACCAATTTTATAACACCATTCTCTATCACATTAACTGCCATAAAATCCTTAGTATCCAACCAATCTCTTCCTTCCTCCCACTGATCCTTCCTTGCCACTAAACTATCATTTTACTTCTTCCATAGTTTTACATTTTATTATATGCAAAATAATGCTGGATTTATTTTTCTGATTTCTTTCTTTCATTTAGTAATATGCACTTAAAATTACTCTGGTCATGGCTTGATAGTTTTTTCCTTTTTGACGTTGGGGGAAAAAAAACATGGCATTGCCTAGATACACCACAGTTTATCCATTTGCCTACTAAAAGACAGTTTGCATGCATGCAAAGTTTACCAATTATAAATAAAACTCTACAAACATCTGTGTACAGATATTTTCAGATGTTTGTGAGGTTATAACTTCTTAAGTCTCTAGTAACTATCAAGGACAGCTCTTGCTGCACACAATGATAAATTTAGTTTTACAAAAAAAAAAAAAAAAAAAAAAAAAGGCTGACAAGCTATCTTTCTCTGTACCATTTTACATCCCTACTAGTAGCCAATAAGAACCACTGCTGGTCTATGTCCTTTGCAATGATTGGTGATCTGTGTTTCTAACTTTGGCCATTATATAATAATAAGCCTTTTCCTTTAATTCACATTCCCCTAATGACAGCAAATACTACACATTTGTATATATTTGCCAGCCACATGCATGTTTTCCTTGATAAGATTCCTGTTTGGCTCTTCACCTTATTTAATTGAATTGTTCATGTTCTTACTGTTGGGGTGTTAGAGCTCTTTGTATATTTTGGGTAAGAGTAAAATTTGCTGCCTCTCTGTCACCATTACCACTGAGATAAGGAAGAGAGAATGCTTCTTTGCTTATTTTGTTATGCTTGTTTGGATCGTTTGTTTTGGATCTAGCACCTGATCAGTAAGTCTTGATACTTTCCACTTGTAGTGGAACAGCATGTAGTACTG
Source organism: Grammomys surdaster (assembly GCF_004785775.1). Taxonomy (NCBI): domain Eukaryota; kingdom Metazoa; phylum Chordata; class Mammalia; order Rodentia; family Muridae; genus Grammomys; species Grammomys surdaster. The sequence goes on from NW_021604719.1 coordinate 3,507,876, forward strand.
GGAACACACAGAGGACTACAACCACTTTATCAGGAGGAAAAGAGAAATCATCAATGCTCCATACTCATCCTTAAGGACAGGCTCCCAATGACCTAATGACCTTTCACCAGTTCCTAGCTCCAGAAGATTTCATCACCTCCCAGAAGTGCTACCTTGAGCCCCAAGCATTGGCAACATTGGCCTTTGTGGTGACTGAAGTTTCAAACTATAGCAAAAATCTTTTACCAGATATGAACATTACAAATTTGTTTGCCTCAGTTTCTGCCTCTCTTCTTTCTCTCTAGACATACTGAACTTAATTTCTTATAGACAGAGGTGTTTGAGAGAGTAGGATATTAGTCTCTTTTTCTCTTGAGGGTATACAAAAAACATGTAGTTTACAGTTCTAGAAGGAATATATATCGTTATGACCCTCCCATATTTCAAAATGGCAGTGGTTTTGTCTAATATGTAGTTATTATGGTTCAAAGATTAAATAGAATTATTCCTCAAAATCTTTTATTATTTTTTCAAAATCAATACCTTTTTACATCTAATTCATCTTTGCTAGAAATGAGTAGTAAGTTTGGTCTACACCTATAAGAACTAGAAGAAGAGAAGCAAGTTGGAAAAAGAAATTCTGTCCACGCTTACCCCTATTATTTCTAATTGCCTGGTTATGTCTGACTTTCCAGCAAACTATGTTCTTTTAATTCTGAACCAGTCACAAAAGATATTTCTTGAGCATTAATTATGTGAATAGTGGAGATAAAGAGAACTCCAGTTCCTCTGTACTGTGCCTCATGAGAGCCCTCCCGAGCATTTGGTCAAGCTTAATAGTAATGACCATGAAAAAAAATGATCAATAAAGATTAATATAAACACATTTCTTAGCCTGGGAAAAATAGGATAGAGGATTATCTCATATTAGGTTTCCTAGAGTTAAAACTGACAGATCAGCTTTGTAGAATGAATTAAGGTTTCAGGACAAAACTGCCACTTTCAGAGTTTAAAAATAAAAAGTTTATGTTTTCTCAGGGGTTGTGGAGCAACTGAGAGGGGACCAGGAAATATTCTTCTGGGTTTCAGATGGTTTGAATAAACCCCACTCAGTAACAAGGAAGGTTAGATCTTCCTGGAAATTTTGCTTACCTTGGCAAAAAGTGTAGTCCTGAGGTTATACCCATAGTGAATACTGAAGTCTTTCAAATGGACAGATTTTGCCAAAATTGGCAAGGGATTACTAGAGGCTTATACTTCAGACCCCTTCAGAATCACAGGATCATTCCTTGCACATTCCTTCCAAACTTTGTAATGGCTTTGCTTGTCAGACACAGACAGCATATCCAGGTCTGCACATCCCTACTGTATTAAGGAAATTAGAAGGAATGAACTAGAAAGGAAACTTTGTAGATGGGCCACCTATGCCTTCTTTTAGAGGTAGACCTTTCCTTGTTTAAAAAGAGCTAAGAACCCAGTTCGTAATATGAGTTTGATTCCCCGTCCTGCATATAATAAAAGTAGACAATTATGAAGAAAATTATATGGGTTAATATAATCTTGTATAGGAAAGAAACAAACAACCTGAAGAAATGAAGAGATAAAATGATACTTTATCATCACCAAACTCTCTTGAAGATGCAAGTCAAGGGTCTGTCATAAACCCTGGTTTCCAGGAGCAAGTTATACCACATCATCAAATTAGAAAATTACAGATTTTTTTTAAAAAAAATAGGGATGTCTTTCTTTTTTGATAATTTATGGAATCTGGCAATATTTGGTCCTTATTCTCAAGTTGAAACCTATGGCATGTGATAGACGCTCCCTCAGTGGACTTGCTGTCACACCAGCAGTCCCTGGGCCCTATCAGATGCCCATGTGTTTGTTTTGTATTTATAAGAGGATTCTTACTGAAATTTAGGACCACATTCCTTGAAATAAGGCGTCAGAGAAGCCAGAGAAGTGAGTCCCACAGTGATGACACAAATAGAATGCCTGGGAGGGCATCTTGAATGAGGGGCAGAGGATCTCCATCCTTCCATAAAACTAATGCAATTACTTGAAAATTTGCTGAAACTAACCTTTTGGAATTCTGGAAATGCACCAAATATTTCAGTGACTCATAGAACCATTTATTCAATAAAACTGAGGTTCTCAGTAAGAATGGTAGAGTGGGGCTCAGTAGTTATGAGCCTTGTTTCTTTTACAGAGGGTCCAGGTTTGGTTCTCACCACACACATCCTGGTTCACAACCAGTTGTTTTTCCAGTTCCATGTAATTCTATGCCCTCTTCTGGCCTCCACAGGCACTGTATGCAAGTGGTGCATAAACAAATATACAAACAACACATCACACACATAAAAATAAAAACAAATAAATCAAATTCTAGAAGAATTTATGTCATTTTTTGAAATTGCAACTAGTTTTTTATTAAGAATTTACCATAACTTAGCCTATCTCTTCACAGTTCAACATTTAATACCAGAAACTTCTCAAATACAGAAACTGTAAAAAATATATATTCAAAATAAATAAATAAATAAATAAATAAATAAATAAATAAATAAATCAGCTTGGAGGCCAAAATAGGGAGATAAACTAGACTTGAGGATTCTCAAAAAGGCTCACTGCTCCATCTTGGTCACTATTTTGTCTTAAATACTGAAAAACTGAAACTGCACACATGGGATTGGTCAGTTTTTGACACATTCAAGCTTACTCTATGGGAAAAGTTCATCTGTAGGGTGTTTGTGAGAATCAATAAGCTTTTATAATAACATATTTTTACTTTTTAAAATTAAAATACAATTAAATAATTTCCCATTTCCTTTCCTCCCTCCAATACCTCATTACACACACTCTCTCTATCTCTCCTTCAAATCCATTGCCTCTTTCATTTTTATTTCATGTATACATGTTTATTATATGTATATACATACATGTTCATTACATATATACATATGTCCTAAAATACTTAAATAAAACCTGCCCAGTCCATATAAAAATATTGATATGTATGTATGTGTGTAATCTCGAGGTTACATCCATGAAGTCTCATTCAAATCTTTGTCTAAACAAGACCTAAACAATGATATCATCAGTAGATATACTATGATGGAAGGAGAAATGGTTGAGTGTTCTCAAGTCTAGACAAAGACCTATAGATAACCAGGGAATGCTGAGAGTGGGAAAAATGGTCTTCCCCAGGGGACAGCCCCATGATATTTTAATGTTTTTTTTAAAGCAGTGTAGTCTCCTAAAGCTTTTCTTTCAGTAAAAACAAACAAGATCTTGGCCAAATATAGAAAAGGAAGACCTATAGACTTGGATGAAGTCTCTGAGAAGTCCATATTCCTGGAGATCTAGAAGGATCCCAGAAATGTGCTTATGAGCAAGGATGTCCTGGGAGGGTGTATGATTCTCTTATTGCATCCTGACAAGATATGAAGAAGCAGGAAGCAAGGCAGGACCAAGCCAGCAAGCTAGTGCTGACTCGTGCCCAAACAAATGCACAGAGCAAGAATGAAAGGATTTTATTAATGCTTCAAGTTGAAAATGTTTTCCTACTATTGACTAACAGAGTGTAGATATTTACATAGACTCCATAGAATACCTTGGCCTTGAGATTACTTACTCTTTCAGACAGTAAAGTTTAACTTTTATCTTTTTAAGTATAAGTCAGGATAGAAGAAGAAAACTAGGGGGATTCAGGAAAAGAAGTATAGGCTTATATTTTAACCTACATTTAATAAGGATTTTAAAATGCTTTAACCTCCCTTCTAGTCCACTACCCACAAGAGATGCTGGAAATGAAAGGTTAATAGGGAAAAGGAGGATGTAGACCTGTTTATAAATATTTTGGGGAGGCGATTCCAATCTGCCTTATCAGGGTATCAGTAGTTTAGTTCACATGAATCAGCAGTGGTAGCTCAATCCACTTGTAAACATCATTTGTAAATCAGCAATGGCAGTTCAATTCAGAAGAAACCTTCGGGTGCTACAAATCCACCTGAATCTGCAGAAGCAGCAAGAAGCTGCCAGAATATCACGAGTCCTTTGTTGAGTTTTGCTCTATGATGTAAAGACAAACAACCAACGTTCAGCAAAGAGGACAAGGCAAATGCCAGAACCTCATCGACGAAGACTAGCATCAGCAATGCCCAGTGAAGACCAGCAGAGTGGCAAGGTAAACCTATGCTACACAGCATCATCCACTGTCTGTTGGGTTGTATTTATACTGTTTCTAAACATCACATGTCCTCTCAAGCATCCACTGCACAAAGCATCACATGTCCCTTTTCCAGGAAGCTTCCAGAAAACACCGAATGTCTGTTCTCAGCAAAACATCCTCCCTTTTGTTGGCTTCTGCAAAATAATCCTCTCATTTATCTATTTCATCAAAACATCCTCCCATAAGACAGCTTCCAGAAAAACATTGTATGACACAGCTAAGTCTCCAAAGAAACCAGAAATTTCCATTTAGGAGAAGGAAAGCTATCTCCCTAAAACCTAATTATATTACCTGCTCACTAAGAATAAGAAAATTCAACATAACTGATAAAACTAAGAGGACCCACAGAAACCATATTTCTTCTCTAAGGGAAATCCCAAAGAAGTATTAAAATGACAAGCGAACTATGTTCATATAGGTTCAGAACTTTGGAATCTCCCAGCTGAATCAGCACTTCTCTCTCATCCCAAATACAAGCAATGTGCTTCATAAATCTACCCTGCAGTTTCATTTATGAAAGAACATTTTTAAAAGAAAAATAAGAAAATTACATTGTAATTCTTAAATTTGACTACAAAATTTTGCTTAATCTTTAAATTTGGTCATGAATGATATCTTTTGATCAATGTAACTTTAAGTGTCATATAATCTAAACTTTATCCCTTTTTATTCTACTTAAGTTTCAAAACAACAACAAAATAAAAAGAGCACAATAAAAATTTTGCTCTTTCCTTACCCTCACAGGATTTTCCCCTCCATAGAGGAACACCCTAGGAGAAGTCAAATTAGATTGAAACTTATATTGATGAAATTCATCATCACCTATATTATAATTTTTATTTTTCAAAATGTTCTTCTCTAAAGTTATTAAAATGGCCACAATACAGAAAATCTCTAATATAGAATATAGACTGTGCTATGAATTATAGTATAAATACTTCATAAGCCAAACAATATAGTACTATGGTTAGGATTATTTTGGCTTGTATGTTTTTGTTAGGTTATAAATTGTGATCCTCCCCTTCTCCTCATGGTTTTTGGCCACTGGCCCAAGAGGACTAAAAGAGCACAGTCTATGAACAGAGTTTTGGACTGCTCATGAGTACAAAGGAAAGGACTACCAGGATCAGCTTCAGAGAAATAGCTCCACTTTAATTGGTATGAATCGAGGGCTATATAGTTTTTTGAGGAATGAGGTAGAGATTTCTAGGGTGGGTACATATTGGTTACAACTTAGGGTACCAAATGCCTCATTCACACGGAGAGGAATTCCAGGAATTCCAGGTGCTTGCTAGACAGGTTTTTATTGGGAGAAAGGAAGCTGAACCTGTAATCTCACCAAGGCTAGATGACATTTCACAGGTAGAGGGTGAGGATTTTGGGCTCCCCAGACAGGATCAAAGAAAGAGAATCTCTGCTGGTAAAGGGAGTCTTCTATTTTTGCAGAGCTCAAGAGAAAGAACTGTCCAAACAACGGTAGACTTCAACCTTAATTAGCAGGGCCCAATAATAAATAATGTCACTAATTATACAAGAATGTGTTTTCACCTTAGAAACACTTGTATTCTTCTGATAATGACAGTGAGTTTGACACAGCCCTTAGTACGTTATTCTATATTGGACAGAGACCTTACCATGTATCGTGTGTCTGCATGATTGCAATGATCCATGCTACTGCATTGCAAGTACTTCACTTCATTCTGACTATCCAGAGAGAGGAGATTTCTAGAATAAAAATTGTTGAGCCAAGATATAACTACCCATTTCACTAAAGGAAATGAATAAGAATATAGAGGGAGCACTGTAATGACAGTCAGTTATAAGGACAAATGTCTACATGGAGCTTTCATGTTATGCTATAGGCAAATACCAAGTGTTCAGGGGTAAAAAGGAAAAGTGTGTAAGAAAGGGAAGATGAATATGATAGAGAAAGGATACAAAGAGTCTTTATAGTGAAAGAACAAATCGGGGCAAGGAGTAACAGTGTCCCACAGTAAAGGCACAGCAAAGATGCCTTTTGGATAATGATGGGTTGAGGCAGGATTGATATATTAGGTTTGAAATACCAGGCAAGTCAAGATGCTAGGGTATTTTTCAAAAATCAATGAAGAACAAGAAAGACTCAGTCAATTATAGAGACCACAGAGAAAAGTGAAAAATCAGGATTTTGGAATTCTCAGAAATGACGGGAATACACAATTTAAGCTAAAGTAAAGACTATTAAGTCTAATACAAGAGTAGGCATTCTGAGAAAGTGTGGATTATACTCAGAAAAACTACAAAATGTAGCCACTAACAACTTGCAATCTATGGAACAACATCCTAGCTTATATTTTTTAAAATAAGACATTAGAATTTTGTCTCTACACATAGAAGCTTGTATCCTTAAGAAAGACATGTCTTTATAGTTGGCAAAACTGCTAGAGGATCTATTAATAGTTCCATGTATATATTACACTGTGTTGAAATCTATTAAATTGTTTTGTATTTTATTAGATCCCCTGTGCTAAATACTCAATGATACCAAGGCTAGTCCCATTTTTAATATAAAATGAAACACATTTACTAATCCTATGTGTCCACAGTAGGTGTCATAGAGTTCTCAAACAAAAAGAAATGAAAATGTTATATTTGAAAATATGTAAATCCTATTTTCCACTTCTTTTCTTTGTTCTGTATCACCAAGTGATAGCATCTCTTCTAAACCAATGTGTGTTTATAAGTGGAAATATGTTTCTGAACAATGCTGACATCTTATGCAGTAGAAACCCAATAAATTATGTTTGAGGTGAAACATCTCTACAATCTGGATTTTTCATTAAAAACACATGCATGTTATAACTCCAGACATGCATATGCACATAGAGAGAAGAAACGCCAAGGTACACAAACTATGAATCTAACCATGCACTGAACAAATCCCAAAGAAGAACCTTCCAAATTCTATTTACCTCAAGCAAACTGAGAGGTATGAGTGTAAACAACACCCAGTGGGCTGAGAAGTAAGTTAGTTAGTTAGTTAGTTAGTTAGTTAGTTAGTTAGATGACACAGTAACCTACTTTCCAAGTTTCTGTAAGTATGTGGGAGAACAAATATAAGAGAGAAGAAAAACAATAAGTCTCTCTCTCTCTCTCTCTCTCTCTCTCTCTCTCTCTCTCACACACACACACACACACACACACACACACACACACTCACTCATATACACAGAGCAACTGTCTACATCTTCTGAAGTGCTGAGCAATTGTAGTGCTCAGTAAACAGAATACCTTCTCATGGAGCCAGGCCTGGCTTATATAAAGGGCTAGACTGTCATGACATCACAGACCCATCATGGATGTCCCAGATAAATATTCCTCATTCTGTCTTCTCAACTCACAGGAATCTCATACTTCTTCCTTAACATTGTTTACCTAGATCAGAACCAGTTTTGAACTTGATAAAAGCCATCTAAACACTGTATCCCTACACAGCACCCCCACCACAAACACCCGATACACACACACACACACACACACACACACACACGTGAACACAGGCATGCATGTATGAATGCACATGTACATACACAATGCTCACATATATGCATGCATGCATACACACAGAATACACAATCACACACACAGACACACACAAACACACACAGATGGAAACACACACTCACACACACCCTTGGGCACTACTTACTACCTTCTGGCATCAGAATCTGAAAAAGAGAAATGAAAACAAGCCAAAAAAGAAAAAAATTACATACACTTAATTAATTTTTATTTCTCTAAATAAATATTATTGTAGCTATGAAATCAGTGGGACATCATTCATGGCAAAAGAGGAAAAAAATAAAATTTAATAATTAAAGACAAATCATTAATGCCATTTATTGCTAGAAAGACAACAAAAGCCACTTTTACCTTAAAGAATAAGAAAGAAATGCTAACAAGTAATATGTTCTCATTTTCCTCTCTCCTACAACTGTCTTGTCAGTATGACTAAGGAAGACAAAATAAGGTAGACTGTTTAATTTCCAAACTGTTGAATGATTATTTTGTTCCAGAAATTGCAGTTCCAGGCTATAAACACTGCAAAGACGGCAACATCCGAGGCCAGAACCACCACTCTGTTGCCTCGTTCTCCACCAAGGCCTCCATACACATTAGTTCTGGTCATCAAGCTGACACAACAGTTAGCAAGATGGTATTCAGTGTGACATCGCCAGACAAGGAAATTGAAGCTCCAGCGAAATTCAAAGCACCTCATGAAACTTAATGAACGTCTTATCCCTTTGAACAAATGAAAGCTTAAATTAGGTTCCTCTAGATCAGGGTGTTAAATGTATGTACCGTTCAATTGACTCACCAGCATTGTTCCCCATAACCTTTTTTTACTCCCTTAAAAAACTGAATCCTGGGCAAATGAGGTAATAATGGAATGTTACACAGAGTTTTAGATGAAACAGTGAGTCAGCAGTTCGGAAGAGGAGATCTCAGAAGGTCAGAGGGAAACATCCCATTCTAAATGTGACAGTATGAAAGGATGCTGAGAGCCCCAGCTCTGAAGTGTGATAACGTGGTGTGTCCCACTGAAACTAAACAGTGTGACCTCCAGAGGCTCCTGGAGTTCAAGACTCACACTGTACGACCCTACTTCCTAGGCTACAAACTGAATCCAAACCAGCTTCATGTCTATGTACTTAAGAAGTATCTAGAAAAGGAATTCTTGCAGGGAGTTAAGCATAAGGTTCTATCTGAAATTGTATTAGCAAACTATTGAAAGAGAACATGTCAACAAAACTTTATGTCTATAAAATGCAAAACTATGACATGCAAAGATACTTGGCTTAAGTTATTTGGATCATTGCCTAGATTTGCACCATGACTTAGTATGAACTAATCACGATGGAATTCAGCATTCTTTTCCCACTTTGAGATGACAGTGTTGACCTTTCTTCACAATGATTCAGCTGTCATAGCTTAACAATACAATAGGCATTGTGTAGGGTCAAGCACATTTACATGTTTCCATGCTTCCCATCATGAAGACTGATGGTGGTTGTCTGTAGGTACCTAAGAAGGGGTAGAATTTAAGTGACTGAGAAAGCCCATCCCTCACTGATAGTGGGGCTGCTCACAAGATGACTTAAGACTGAAACATTCCCATGAAGCAAAATGGACTCGTCAGGGACAATGAAAGGAACATCCAGATTTTGACTACAGGCTTGCTGTTGTGGCAGCTATGATGGACAGTCACTCTTTGGGATCTGATTTTGTCACATATGAAATGTATAAAGTTAAACAATTGACAATACAGCTTGGTTGTGTTTAGGAATTTAGGTTGGATGCTGAACTTCATTAGGTTTTGCTCTTACAGTCTCCAATTTTTATCTTTCTAAAATCTAAATGAGTGAAAAAAGTAGACAATGTTTGACTTTAAGATGAGAAAGAAAACCCGGAGTCACCATGAAAATGCCACCACAGCAATGTATAATTTAGATGCAGGTAGGGTGCATGGGCCTCAGGAAGTAACTCTCAAGTTCACTGAATTAAGAGGGGGAGTCTTCCCTCTCTATCATTAAGAGATTTTCCAGAGAAGAGTGAGTAAAACATATTACCCCAAACCCTCTGAGAATGGGCCCTTTCTTCCAGTCTACCCTGCTCATGACTGTTGGATGTGATGCTGGCCAGTACAGAAATGAGAGCTACATCCTCTCTGATCTGTGGGTCTCACTGTATTTGAAATTAAGTATTTTCTGGAAAAGTCCATCCAAGTGTCAGGCTGAATACTGACTTATACCCATTCTTATACCAATCATTTGGAAATATAAAGAGAAACATCAGATATGGCTTTACTCAGTTAAAGCCTGGCCTCAGAATTGATGCTGCCTAAGTCCCATGGCTGTGTGGAAAGAAGCACTAACAGCAGAGGTATTAGATGATTATTGGGAGAACAAATTGATATGCAGTAAATAACTTTACAATGGCATATTATTTTAGAGAGATTCACTAGATCAATGATCCATTATTATTAAATTGGATACTTCCCAGGCTGCCACTTACCTAAGAAGATGTGCTTAGAAAGTTAAGCATAATGCCAAAGGAGAATATTATCTCTTTATGGTATCTGATGACTTGGTATGAAAACATATCAACCTGACCTTGCCTGGCAGAAAACTGGCTTCCACCTCATTGAACATTGAAACAAACACATGATGAGACCTGAGAAAAGGTGGCCTGTCAGGAGGTTAGATAATACCACAGGCGAGAGGCGACAGGACCATGAAGCAAGCAGATGCAATGGGAACAATGAGAAGGGGCATTCGGGACAGGCACAACACATAGAACTGGCAGTTTGCACTTACTGATGGATGTCAGAGATAAAGAAAATGGAAGAGTTGATAAAAAAAAAGAGAGAAACTAAAGAGAAAGAATATTTCCAGATTAGCCTTGAGAGAAGATAATGAACTATAATTTATGTCTGTTTAAGTAGGAGAGTTTGGAGTTAAGATAGGATACCTCCCCAGAGGAACCATTTTGTGAGAAGACTGCAGAGCAGGAGAAGAAATACTGAGGACAGATCTCTGAGGAAGACCAATCCCTGAGGAGTAAATAGGAGGAAAGAATCCAGGAAAACTGCACAGAGCAAAACAGGGAATAAGAAAAGAAATACATCCTCAGCATTAGGAATTAAGAAGTATTTAAATAAGAATACTATATTCTAAATGGAAAAAGTTTGATGTTGGGATGAACAATGAAAAATATTCTAGGAATGTAGAGATGGGTCAATGCTAAAGTGTGTGCTCTGTAAGTATGAGGATTTGAGTTCGAATCCCCAGTACACACATACAATTTCTGATGTGACACCTCACATTTGTAAGATACTCTGGCCACTTTGGGGAAGAAAGCAACTTGAACACATTTTACAGTATGGTACCCAAACACTCACTGTTTTGAGCATCTCTTCTCTTTTTCTTTGAAAGGCAAACTTTATGACCTCTGTTTGATATTTGCTGTTTTTGCAGAGATAGTGTAAAAAATGTATTCACCAACTAGTGTGCTGGAAGAAGCTGGGAGCAGAAATCAGTATCGGGAGCCAGATGAGAAAAGTGAGGCCACACAGAGCTGTTATGCCCCTGCTACCGGGATCCAGCAGGCTGCCAGAAACAAAGTCTGAGACAACCATTCCTCAATCTGAACAACGCAGTATTTATATTTGAGTCTGAGTATCCTGGAGGAAAAAGGAAATATTTAAAACGAAAAAGAAAAAAAAAGCTAAAGGGAAGAGAAAAACATTGTGAGAGCCAAACAAAATGTGCTATGGAGCCTCCAAATGCAGTTTTGCTGTGGTCAATCTATCATGTAGGCAGATGTAGACATTTATGACTGGCCAGTTTTTGCAGACTGGAACCCAGCTTTATTCCTGGCTTTTTTCTTCTTAATACATCATCTTAGTCTTTCTTCACGGCCCTATGTTCCTCACACAAACATCTTCTTATAGCTTTGTAAAACCTGTCTTCTGAAACTGCTATGTTCTGAAGAGTTATGATGTTCTGCAGTCTTGTGGAAGAAAAAGAAGAGTTACCCATGGAAGTTATCCACCCGAGAATAGTTTGGAAATCTTGGCTTCTAAAAGGTTCCCCTTCCTCAAATCTCTCACCATAATATCTCAAGGGGCTAGACAATGCTCACAGTAAACAGCTTTGATTACTCAATCTTACCAGCAGGCTCAGCCCTGCACAGTCATCTCCTTGTTAGTCACAGCATTTTACAAATAGACATCTCCTATGCTCACTACACTTTCACAGGAAAACAATAGTTGTGGGTATGAAGATCAAGGTAGATAGAAAACGTAAGAAAACTGGGAGAAAGATTGGAAATCAAGGCAAGAAGAAACAAAACATCTCAAGATGACTACTGTTGTTGCCTTGGTTATACACCTTAACTAAATGGTATGGCCTTATTGCTTAGGGCCCACACTTTAGCTATGGCAACAGATCCATCTCAGACTAATCAGGAAACTCCCATGCTGCTGGCTAGCTTTCAGTGCTTAGATGTGGAGGCTTCTGGGTGAGTAACAACATCAGTGGTTTTACCAATACTGGACCCTGGCTGCTAAATACCAACCTGCTAAGTAAAATGCAGCTGCTGGCACAAAGTGGCACACTATTATGGAATAACTATCTACTTTCTGATTGATTTTGAGCCTGCTCCACAGAAAGGTATTTCATGCCTGGTAATACCATCCTGGTCAAGAGCACATGACTGGGAACTTGAAAGACTGTAAGGTAAAACCTGCTATTATTATTTTGATGGTCATGTTGTCAAGGTTCCTTCTAAATATTTATATTTATACCCATAGTCTAGTTTGCTTTTATCCTTTGTTAGACAACTTTTTTATTGCAGTGGACAACAGTCAATGGAAAGACATATAATTCTCAAACACTGAGAATAAGAGACTGGGTGTTTAGCCCTAAATGACAGATATATAATAACTCCTCCATCATTAAGGCTCAATGAACATCATAGTAGAGAAGATAGAAAGAATGTAAGAGCTGGAGAATGGAGAGGAGCACTATACAATAAAATCCTGAATCCTGTCTTTTACACATGGCATAGCTATCACAAGCATGAACTAAGATCAATTGTAGTTATCTGCACAAGACTTACACAAGATCAAGCCAGGCAAACTTCTGACACAGATGGGGTAGATGATTTCCAACTCAATCCCATACTAAGGAGCTATTGGTAGTGGATAATTGTTAGAGGCAGGAGAATCTTTCTTTCTTATCCACTGATAGGTTTCCCATGCATCAGTGAAAGGTTGCAAACCCATGTACACATGAACAACACTAACTCAATGAGTTACCAAAAGCAGAATAGTAAATTGCAAGTAGGGGGTGCTGAGTAGTATATTTGGAGATTTGGAGAGCATAATAAGGGGTAAATATGACGATATTTTATCATATACATGTATGAATTTCTCAAAAATAAAGAGATTCCCAAGCCAAGCAAAATTCCTGTATGGAAAACAGATATGAGGATGAAGCCCCACCATAGCTGAGGAGATATTGACTGTTGATAGGTACTAAGAGAAGAAAAGTTGGTTTACTTTAAGGCTGTGGACCCTGGTAAGTCAACTACTCTCCAGAGGAAGGCGATAAGTCCAAGAATATATGAACAACACTAATTAGACTTAATCGATTTTTTTTAAAAAAAAAGGAATAAGGCACAACATTGAATTGGTAAGGTCCATGAACAAAAATTAACTCTAGATGGTCAATAGACTTAATTATGAAATATGAAACTGTAAATGTTTTCAAAGAAATAAAAAAATCTTTACAATATAGGGCCAAGTCATTTAAAACAGAAGACATAATCCATAAGTAGAAAATCATTAATTAGACCTCATCAAAATGTCAAAGTTGCTCTTCAGAAGACTACAAAGAAAAGGAAAGTCTGTAGACAATATGTGAAAGAACATATCAAGAATTGACTTGTTCATGAAATATATAACGGGATCCCACAACTCCTCAGGGAAAACTTAATAATCAAGTTAGAAAAGAGGTGGAAAAAAATGAACAGCTAGCTCATTAAAGAAAACGTACAGACAAGCACATAAGAAGACTATTGCTACTGATAGCCATTAGAGAAACTCAAACTACAACTCACCTAAGATGTTGAATATATACCTAAGAAAATAGCTCAAATGAAATACAGTAATATAATCTATGATCCCAGGAATACGAAAAGACATATCTAAGTTGGTGGTGGGGAATGTAGCTAGTAAAGCCACTCTGGAGAAAAATGATGGTGGCTTCGTTTAAAAAAAATGAACAAATAATCATCAGAGAAAGAAACATTCAGAAAAATGTTCATTACCGCTTCCTTCTTTACCTGGGAAACCACTCATGTCTTTGAATGGGGAGCAAAGGACATCAACACATGAACTTTTCTTTAATAAAAATGAAGTATTAAACTTAAAACAACATAAATGAATTCCAAAGTGTTTCACTATATAAGCAAAAAGGCCAATTTTAAACTCATTTTTGTTTCCATTTATGGAACATTTTTATGATAAAAATAATAAGTGAGGAAAACAGATTGATGGTTACCAACAGTTAAAATTCTTAAAAATTAAACTTAATTTATAGTATAAAAAGTTTGTGTAAAAGCTGAAAATAATTCCTATAAATTATATTAAATGAAAGTATTTGCCTACTTTAAAAGGTAATGACTTTGATCCTAGAATTCTATACCAAATAGAAAAGCATATCAGTCATGAGGGAAACATAAAATTGTTTAAAATGTACAGAGAAACAAAAGAAAAACTGGTAGCAATGATAATCTTGAAGTCTGGCATATTTGATTTTTGTATTAAATTATATATATGAGAAAAACCACATATACACTATTGATTATGACTCCAGCAACTGTATAATATCAAAAATAATTATAGTAGAAAAAATAATATCAAAGAATGAATTTGGCTGGCAAAGCTAAAAAGTGTATTATTTTTTACAACCTTCTTTGTCTCTGAAATGTAGTTATTACAGTATTTTCCATTTGTACATGTATGTTCTAATCATTCTTTTTCATCACAGCTTGTATGAATTTCTTTTCATCATCTCTCATAGATCAGCTGACTTACTGTCAGGAAAAGGCCAGCAGGCGCTTTTGATTTTGGGGACAAATGATCTCTATCTTTACTATGCAACTCTGTCACTGTGGTGTGTAAATGAAAATATGGATGGGTTCCAAAAACAATGTGTACAAAAATTTGAATCTTATATCATTTTAATATAGCACAATATTATTCTTTACTTTTTTCTTTCAACCGCCTTGAAAATACAAAAAAAAAATTAAAGATGCTTAGAGACAGTACTGAAGCAGTGAAGGCTTGGATTTTGTCCCCAGGCTGTTCTTCACTAACTAACTGGTCTCCTGAGCAGTGATATTCCTCAGCTGTCTGTCTATCTTGCCCTAGAAATATTTTATTTCCTGAGTATCATAGCTCCTTTTTTCTGCATTTCATCTTCAGCATCAGTGAATATTTAAATAGTTGTTGAGTTAGGAATTCATAACGGGTTTGTATAATTCTATTTGAAATTCTTAAGAGTCTGATTGTCTACTAGTCTCAGTGTAGAGATTTTAAAATGATTTCCAGGGCTGAAGTGGTAGTAATGTGTCCATTGCTTTTTAGGTTATTACAGTATATCCCAGGAATCTGGTAAATCAGTTACTGATTATTTCTTAATAGTCTGACTTATAGAAGATGGTGAAACCTTAACTTTGGGTTCCAATAAGCTGAAGATTTCTTTAATTTTACAAATTCCTCCAGTGAGTACAGATAAGAAAGAGTTGAGAAGGTAATATATGAAAGATAAAAGGGTTTTAACCAGAATCTTTGGAGAAAATAGAAAGTATACATCATACTTAGATGGCCTGAGCTGC
>NW_021604719.1:3523630-3558916 GCF_004785775.1 Grammomys surdaster
GTGTGTGTGTGTGTGTGTGTGTGTGTGTGTGTGTATTACAGAACCCTATTTCATAAGCAAGTGAGAGTGGTTCAGACAGCAGCTGGTCAAATTTCAACTGTGTTCTTACCCCTCTTATATTGGTTTGTGAAGATATACAACTATCCAGCCTACCTTCTCATGTGTTCCCATAAAACTCTGGCAGCCAGGGTTGTTGCCTTTGAAGTCTCTGATCTTCTACATTTAAATTTGATTCACCTAATCTATACTGCTTCTTACAATGAAGCTTTATCACATGCCTATTTTCTATAAAGTATGTATATAATGTATTAAGAAAAGTATCTTCTCAACAGTACTCAAAACATCTTCTCATATTCTACTCAAATGTATATACCTAATCATCAGTGGACCTGATTTTTCTCACTCATATTGCCTTCTCCTACTTTAAAATTCCTACCACACAGTAAATCTCTCTCACTCTCCAGGTAACCTCATTTAAACCAAGTAACTAATTCTAATATAAAACTTCAGATAGCTCTGAAAAAGGAGGCTAATTCCCTCTATATACACTGGATCTTCAAAAGAAGTTTATTTATCATATTTGAAAGCATTTAGGGATAATTAATTTTCTGAAATAGAACTTGAAGGCTTAGTTTCTAATTAAAGCAATATTACCAAAACCCTAGTATAAGATACTGACAATAATGATGCTAATCTGATTCTAGGGGATTGGATATACTCCAAACCCTTACTTCTCCAAATCCTATTCCAATTTCTTCATGTTTTCTCTTATAGTTGAGCTACAGACATCCCTGCCCTCTTGAGGATTTGTGGTCTGTTCCATTTATTTGGAATGTAAACATAAAGCCTTAACTTTCTTCCTCTTGTATTTAGTTACATTTTCATGTTTCAACCCAATCCCATATATTAGCTAACATGTTGGTTATTAAGCAATCTTTGGCTATAAGAAAAGATCTGACACTTTTGAATTCCAATAGGTAACGGGTGCATTTGTGGACAAGTAGAAAATAATGAAGAACTCTGTAAGCAGGTGTCACAACAACTCAGAACTTGCTAGTCAAAATTGACTCTATATATTATGTTGGTAAATAGTCTTGATATGTCTGAGGTCACTGAGAAGCTCACTATGGAGACTGAGTTGTGCCTCACTCCCCATTTCCAATCTAAGCATGATTTCCTCTTTCAAGTTCCTTTGTCTGGGATTGAGTTATCGCCTCTGACTCTGTGAGAGGGAGGGAAAAGAATAAAATAACCCAAGAGTAAAGGCATTGTGCCCTTGAGAAGAGCTAGAATGTAAACTATTTCCAACAGATGCTACAGCTGTTTGTCTCATCATATAAGTAGTACCTGCAATGGGAAAAAGATGCTGGAAGCTAACCCATGGGATGCTAAGTTATGGACAGAAAGCTCAATTAAGAAAGTCAGCTGATGGCCTCAGCTTCCTGGGTTGGTTGCTGAGTTGGATGTTTACAGCTCCAATTTGATGATGTTATATTTCTACTGTTATTTGTTCTTTTCCATGAAATCCTCGCCTAGTAAGACACTACTCTATTGGAGACTCTTGTCTATTGGAAGCTCTAGCAGGCTGCATTAAAGAGGCCTCCCCACTTATTTCTGGTGGGTGATTTGAGCCCCTGATTTGATGGTGTTTTGCTATCTATTTACTATTTGCTATCTAGTCTTTGCTTTGGCTTGTTGTATGCTTACTAAACTCACTCCTTCAAAGTGGAAAATATAGCATGTCATACAAAAAAAAACTGCAGTAATTGCCAGTGTATATTGTATTAAATTACAAGTGTTGGCTTGTAACCACAAATGTGCTCAGTCTCTAACCTTGAAGACAGACATGGGAAACGATTGTTACTAAAGCACAATTAGTATATTTGCAAAGCAAATCTCTCTCTGAATCTTCCAGAGGACAGCCTCTTACCTCTTTCAGGTAAGGACTGCTGAGCCCCTTCTGCCTCTGACCACCTCACTCTAGCCATCAGTATCTCCAACTCCCTGCTTATCTTCACATTGTCTTTCCCCAACACATGCCAAGTATCCCTCAGCCTCTCACTTGTAAGAATATTTTCGATGGCATTCAGAGTCCATCCTGATAAACCAGGATCAACTCTCCATCTTAAGTTTCTAACTTAATCTCATCTTCCAAATGCTTTGTTATCAAGTAAGGTCACATATAGTTTCCAAGAATCAGGACCTGGTGTGACTGTGGTGGTATCTTTCAGCCTACATCATGGCAGCTACAATAGTACAGACAGACATCAGGCCCACCTAGTCCTTGAACTAAACTTCCAAATGCACAATATAAAACTCATACACTGACCAAAACAGATGTGGATGCTTGGAGTCAGCCAACATACTGAGTGCAAGGACCCTGGTAGGGGAGCTGGCAGAAGGACTGGAGGAGCTGAGAGGGACCACAACCCCATAGGAAGAACACCAGTTGGCCAGACCACCCAGTGATCCCAGGAACTAGACCACCAATCCAGAAGTATACAGGGAGGGATGCATGGCTCCAGATTCATAGGTAGCAGAGAGTAGCCTTGTCTGACATAAATGGGAGGGGAGGCCTTTGGCCCAGTGGAGGTTTGATGTCCTAGCATAGGGGGAATGTTAGAGGGGTGGGGCAGGAGAGGATAGGTGAACCCTCATAGAGGCAAATGGGAGGGAGGAGAGGGAGGTTGTGGGATGGAGGGCTTGTGGAGGGGTAACTGGGATATCATTTGAGACGTAAATGAATGGAATAATTCTTTAAAAATAATAATAAAAAACTTATACACAAAGGAGGAGAGACAAACATGCAGTTGTTGCTAAGGAACATACACCTTCACTTTCCAACTTACCAAAATGGCCACTTCTCTAAACCCTCTGACAGATTCCACTGCTTGCAGAATAAACTCTAAAATCCTATTGCAGCCCAGAAATCCAGTGTGCTCTAACAGCTGCTTTATCTCTATACTCATTTCATCCTATCCTTCCTATGTTCAGCAGCTCTCTCAATACATGAAACCTAGAAAGTATTTCCCACCCAGGTCTCTGTCAATGCTGCCTCCTCCATCCAGAATTCTCTAGCTCCAGATTTGTTTTGCCAGCTTCTACTTTTTATTCATGTCTCAATGTCACACTTTCATAGGAGCTCCTCTGTTTTATGTTTACTACCTCTTTAACAGTCTAATTTTTCTCTCATTTATTTATTGTCTTAACTATTTATTATAAATCTTATTAGGATATAGGCTGTCTGTTAGAAGACTTTCTTGTCTTTGTTTCCTAATATATCCCAATGGTTTGGCATATAATACAGCCTTTTAGCATATAATGATAGTGCAGAGCTGGAGAGATGGCTAAGAGGTAAAGAGTGTTAACTGTCTTGCAGTGGATCTCAAAGTTCATTCCCAGTACCCATTCAGGTAGCACACAACCACCTGTAACCCCATCCCCAAATCCCCAAAGGTCCTGACATCCTCTTATGGCCTCTATAGGCATCCTCACACACAAGGTATGCACTCACACAGATATATACATATACATGAATAAAGGATTAAAACAAATCTTTTGAAAAAAAGTAATTGCATTACACACAATTGAGGAACAACAATAAGCACACTCGACTCTCAGTCAAAGTTTGATGAAAAAAATCTATAGAATATATTTATAAGGGGACATCAAAAGTTAGCATTATATAAACCTGTAAAACATCCCTATATAAAACCCTAAGAAAGGAGATGACATCCATGTAAAAGCATTCTGGTGTCTTGGGATTAGATGGGGCTACATCTCAGAGGAAGAGAAAGTTAAGAATAAAGAGAAATTCTTAATTTATAGCCACATCTCAGCACTGTTGTATTTTCCACAAGGAGCAAGCATCTTCAGCATAAATATAAGCATATGTTCCTGCGATAAAATATTAATGCATTCTGAAGCTAATGTGATTATTTTCTCTATGAGGATATTTGACTTTAGATAGATGAAAGAGAAAAGAGTGCTACAGTTCTTGCTGTAGTACTTTACAATTTGATCTATAAAAGCACTTCAAAATTACTTTCTAGAAAGATCTCTTAAGAGGCAGATTGCAAAAAGGGTGGATGTGTTCTACTTTGTAACATGCAATCATAAAATGATTATAATGGTAATACCCAACAGATAAAGCTCTTCAAAGATGAAATCATCATATTCCAGATAGCTCTTCCTGGTGGATGGATGGTAACAGAATCAGTCAGCAAGATGCTACTTCTGTACTTCCTTGAGTTCTAATGCTTCACCATGCTTAAAAGTAATTCAAAAGGACCCTTGGTATAAATCAATTTCCAATTCCAAGTGGCATTGAACATTTAATACAGAAGACAAAATGGACTACGCCAAACAGACTGCACCCAAAGTTTACCTAGCCAAAGTCACCAGTTTTGCCATGCTATGTGACATTGCCTTCATCGTTCTTACTTCCTAACTCTTAAATCTTTAATAATCACAGAAAGACAATGCCACAAATTATCTCTCAAGGTGTATTCAGTTAGTTGAATTTGTTAGATATTTACTTATCTGCGATATTCAAGATCATGTTGCAATGGCTAATAAAGACTCATGTAAGATGTATGAAACAATGTCCAAGGCCAAGTAACAGGCTGATAAAAACGTAGAATTAATATATAATCTCCTAGTCCTGATTACCTTGGTCTTTTACATCAGGAGTATGGTCCTACTTTCCACTTTGGTTAGTCACACACATAGGTATTTTTAATACAGTATAATTTATAAGCAATAAAAATTCTAACATATTTCTGCATAATTCTCAAGAATCAGAGGCCAGGAAACTCTGATATGGGTGTTTACAAAATCAGTAGATTCGACCAATGCCCCTAGGAACTGAACTTTCAGCACATCTTTAGAAGGCTCTCAAGACATCATCAGTGCAAATTAAAGGCAGAGCTTATTCTGCCCTCTGAATATCCCTACTTCTGATCACACAATGACTAATGGTACCTATGTTTTGTTCACATACATATCACAAAACCTATCACAAAATACTTTTCATTTGGGGAGAAGCTTGGTCTGATTTCTTGGAAAGGGTATATAAAATGTTCATGACTGTGTCACTAAGTACCACCTCTTCTCTTTTCTAAAAAGAATGTCTCCACTGAGCATAATGTAGCCTTTATGAATTTTTAAACTGGCATGCTTTCTGATTTTTTTTCCCTCACTAAAATGGAAAATGGGCTTCTGAGGAAGCTTTTTTGAGCCTTAGAAATTTTTAAAGAGTGTGTTTCCTTATTCCAATTCTAAGTTTAGCTCCATGAGAATGAACCTAATCATCTCATGCTCTAATCGTTACAAGATACACACTTCTGGAAACTGTTGCTAAAACGCCAGTTGCCCTCTAAAGACTTCTTCCAAGGAAAGCAACTCTTCTGTGGCATATTGCTTTTCAGAGCTAATGATGTTAAAGGATCTTAAACAGGGTGAGTTCTCTCTGGGGCACAATGGGCCTCCTGATACCATGTTTGTTCCATCTCCAGATGCTCAGAGATTTCATGCCACTATCCCAAATTCTAAAAGAGAAAACAAACAACTGTTCTCAATGAGCCCTATTCTAGGATGCTTTGTTCTCAAACATCTATGAAGAACTGTAACTAAAATTGCATGAAAAGTAGTATGAGTAGAGGCTGGCATGCCTCCCTCTTAGAGGCCAGTGTTAATATCCTTAGAGTTCCATGTGACTTGAAGAATAAGGCTGGGCCCCTGGGCATTGAAGGGACAGAGTCTAGGCCTATATCGATCAATGATCATGAGTATTTGTAGACAAAAAATAAAAGTCCTCCTAATACCAAATATGACTTGGGAAGAGGTAGGAATGCATTTATCATTTTTAGCAGCAGGAAGTGACATGAGCACAGTTGAGCAAATTCTAATCAGTCCCTTAGAACTATTTGATTCTCTTAAGCATCCCACCTGCCAACCATGTTTACTTTAGTGCAAAGAAGAACATACAATCAAAATTGCATCCCAAATGAAACTAGTTCTGCCTACTCCCACATCATCTTAGTGTAGAAACAATCACAAAAGAAAACTAAATACATCTCTCTTGAGACCCTGAAAAGAAGTATTTGATTGAGGGTTTCTTGAGGAGGTAGCATAATGGGACATCATTAAGGAAAACTTTTCAAATTTCTTAGTTATACATGCATCTTTCTCCCCAGCATCCTATTTATCTCTCTGTTCCTTTCTGTCTTCTAGCCCATGGCTTGAACTTTCTTACTGTTTTCTCTATTTTCATCCTTCTTATGTGGAGTAATTTGCTCCAGTCTAAACATGAATATTTTCACTATTGTAGCCTCTTTTGGCAAATAGACACCAGTTTTCCCCCTACATCTCTCGTGCATAAGGTAGCAGAGGTGAGACTAGAGGCAGGATAGGTCAACAGATGCAGATATAATAGAGGGCATATTTACCATTTCAAGAAAAATGTTACTTAGATGAGACATCCTAGTCCTCTAAAGAGATATGACTAGCTCTAGTGAACTAAGTGTGTGCTGGCCATTTGCTCGCTGCTAGTACCAAAAACCTACAGAAGCAATGCTAAAGGAGTTTATATTTTCAGTCCATGATCATGTTGGTCCCACACATTCAGGCAGAGAATCATGAAAGAAGAAGGGAATGATGGATGCAAGAGAACTATTCATTTAATAGGCAACTGGGAAGGGGGCTGGGAGAGTAAGAGAGGAAGGGAAGAGGGAGAGAAATCGGTTCAGGATAATATAATCCCTCAAATTCATCCCCAATGACAATCTTTCTCCAGCTAAATCCAACCTCCAAAGGTTCCCTGTAGACTTTGATTTTTCAAAATCTACTTTATTTAATAAGGGTTCTTAAACACTTTAGTATCCCTTCTAGCCCACCACCCACCAGAGACAGTGGAAAGGAAAGGTTAATAGGGCAAAGGGGAATGTGAACCTTTTTAGAAATAGTTCTTTGCAGTAATTCCAATCTTCATTGTCAGGGTATCAGCAGTTCTGTTCACAGGAGTCAGCAATGGTAGATCTATCCACTTGCAAACACTATTCATGCATCATCAAAGGTAGTTTGATTCAGAAGAAACCACAAGCCACTTCCAATTGGCCCAAGTCTATGGAAGCAGCAAGAAGATAGAATATCACATGAATTTCTTTGGTGCATTTCTCTCTATGAAGTCACAACAAATGATCATCAATGAAGAAGGCAAGGCAAACCAATACTACAGTGTCATCCAACAAAGCCCAGCAAAAAGTGGCAAGGTAAACCAATGCCACACAGCATCAACTGTCATCTACTATTGGGTTATATTTATACTCTCTCCAAACATCACGTATACTATCAAGTGTCTGCTGCTTGAAACATCACAAGACCTTTTTCCAGGAAGCTTCCAGAAAAAAAAAAAAACACATGTCTGTGCTCAGCGAAACATACTACCATGTATTTGCCTCAGCAAAACATCCTCTCATATGACAGCTTCCAAAAAAGCATCACATGACACAACTGAGTCTTCAAAGAAACCAGACATTTCTACTTAAGTTCCCAAATTATCAGAGCTAGAGACCAATTTTCAAGACTTGAACCTGTAGCAGACATTTCAGACTCAAACCATGACAGGTAGAAAATGGAGTATGAGAAAATGACTAGAGTTTACCACTTAAGGTGAGAAAGTAAAGACTGAGCTCATGAACCAGGTCAGCTGAGCAGCTGAGCAGACACACTGGTGGGGACAGCAGGAAGTTGAAACTGAAATCAGCATCTGGACAAAAGGACTCAAACAAGCTTAAGAATACTAGGAAAGTAAACACCTGATTTTAAGATGGAGGCAGGGGCATGTTGGTCATACATAGAAGCATTACAGAAGTGAAGGCTCTCATAAGAAGCAGTAACCAACAAAGGTTCAAGAAATCAAAACCCAGGTTTTAAGGGAAAGGTGTCTGTAGAAATTCATAGCCAAAGAGTGATAACCTTAGTATTTTTTTTATGTAGGAATTAGGATTGATATATAATAATCATGGCAGAGGGAAGCTATAGACAATACTGTATCTTGCAGGCTTCAGGGCTCACTCAGGTCTTAGTATCCTGGCAAGCAGGTCCAGTTCCTGCCCTATAGTGAGTAGCTGAGGACCAGAAGCTAACTAAACTCTCAAACAGGACCAATAGTAACTGATTCTCCAAGACTATCTTACGTGAACCTTGGGCTTTGATGTGTAGAGCTACTGGGAGTGCTCAGAAGCACTAAGAAACAGAGAACGGCCTTGCTTCTTGTCAACAAACAATACTGCCTGAAGACTAAGTGTGGTGATCATGAGTTTTAGGAGGCATTGAATGGTCATGCAGGTATTTCCTTCCTTTCTTTTTAAGAGTTACCAGATAGGCTTTTACCAGAATCTTGGTCTGATCAAAACTATAGGAATTTCAAAGCCTATATCAATGGATTTTAGGTCAAATCTAAAACCTTGTCCTCGTGGTGGTTTCTTCTTCCTGACTCCTTCCTATTCAGAACCACTAGTTTAGCTCCCTACAATTCTATTACCAAAGACAAAAAAATGACAGAAATGTTTCAACCTATGACACAATGGCAGAAGCACGTCTCCTCTCCCAGGTATTTGTATTGAAAATAAGGCCCACTGAGCCAGAGAAGGAAGACTGAACACTGAGAAAGATTTCTGACTTTTCAAAGTTGAATCTATAAGGCAATGAGTAGCAGAGAAACATCATTCCTTCAAAACTGATTAAGCAATCTGTTCACTCTACCTTGAGGTGCAGTTGATTTTAAAACTATCTCCATCTATCTATTGATCTATCTATTTATCTATCTATCTATCCATCCACTTATTCATCCATCTGTAGAGATATAGATAAGAGAACGAGTGAGTGAGTCTTAGAGTATAGTAATAATTCTGCCCAGTTATAGTGACACCCTGTACATGATTTCCAATTATCCACTGCCATCACTTTGTAATGATTTTTTTCAAACCAAAACAACTTTTTTCTCTCATGGAGAAATGGAAGCTGTGTGTCAATGCTGTATCATATACTGACCCATAGAGCATTTCTCTGAAGTGTGTATCAGCAGAAACAGAGATAATCCTGGTGTAACCATTGGTGTTATAGGTTTGGTTTTAGTTTCCACAGCTGAAAGTGTGTTCTCCACTAAAGTGAAGGTACAAGATGTCGTCATCAGTCACTCAAAAGAAGAGATATGGCTGTTCTGAAATAACATGATTATGAGACTGGGTGCCTATCTGATAAGCAGGAGCTGTAGTGCTAACCTCTAATATTCTAACATTCATGCTCCTAATGAGACAAGCATGGGAGTATCTACTCCATTGGTGTGACTCACCACTGTTCATTATCAGAAAACACATTAGTACAAATGTAATGGAATATTACATTTCAGCAGATGATAATATTCAGCAGATGATAATATTTAGAATGTACTGTGCAAATGATCAATATCTCAAAATAATGTAGCATCGGATAAAGCTAATAACTTAGAAGAAAAATACCAATGAAAATAATGATAACGTATCACACTCAAAACAATGAGAGAACCCCCTGCTTACAAACACAACATAATACAGAAAGATACATTCTACTTTTATCTCCAACAGTGAAACCTTTGTCTCAATGCTCTCTGAGATTAAACTAATATTGATCATTTGAATTATAATGATTTTGTAGTTTTAAAAATTAACTTTGTAATTAGCTTTATAATGGCTAAAATATTCTAGGCTAGAGTTGATTTCTAGTTCTATGTTTGTTCACATTTAAGTAATCATACTTCAGAGATAATTTAAAACCATCTTTGGAGTTTGGAGATTTTCCTTTAGTTAGAGGAGGTCTTTGCATAACTCAGGATGAGAAACATTACCCTGGTGAGGAGCAGGGTTTAGGGCAATGGAGTCAGATTAGGTTTACAGTCCCGACCTGATTGCTTTCTGTGCGATTCCCTATCTTTATCTTTGTGAGTCTGTGTTTTCATCTGCCAAGAAAGTTTAATTACAGTATTTCCCTTGTAGTGTGGTGAAACGAGATAAGACATACATACTTAAAAATAATGCCTAGCTAATGGTAATTGTTCAAAAGATCATAGCAATTAAAAGTAAGTAGTTCCTGTCTAACAGCTCAAAACTAACAAACGCCAAAGTAGAGTCCAGGGTGGTGGTGCATGACAATAGTCTCAGGAATGAGGAAGCTAAGGTAGAATGATTATGAGTTTGAGGCCAGCCAGGGATCCTTCCTGAGATCTTTTTTTATGAAATAAAACTACAAAGAAAATACAGAGGCAGGTTCAGTTTTCTGGAAGGCTTTTGAAGCATGAGAAATCACTCCGGTGCATTAGAATTGCCTGTGAGCCACAACCTTTCTATGTCAGCCTACAGATGACATGAGAGATTATGTAAACTAGGTATCTTGGTATATGCTATCATCTCACCACTCCAGAGGCTAATAAGGAGGATTATGATTTTAAGACTTCAAGGCAACCTATCTATACGGTGAGGCCCTATCTTTAAAAAAAGAAAACAAGAAAAACAAACAAACAGCTGAAAAATTGTTTAGTAGCATCTTGTGCAACATAAGAAATCTTTAGATCAATACTATCTTGCCAAAAAGAAATGTCCTGCTCAACTTCAAGGCTAGTCAAATAATTACATAGGATAAATAATTACATAGGACATAGCACCAATGTCACAAAATATCCCCATGCTCAAAGGTTCAAAGACTATACAGAATTTCTAATTTTTCATTTGCTTTCTCAGTCTTCTCCATACATTTCCATAGCTTCATGGACTTCTGTCAAATGACCCCTGATCTAGCACTGTGCTAGTTGTGAGATACATACTATATACTTTTTTATTCATTAATAATTCATTCATTATTGTTTATTCATACATGTATATAATGAACCATGGTCAAATCTACCCCAATTCCATCCCTCCTGATTCTCCCCATTCCCATTAAATCTTCTTCCCAACTTAATAACCTCCTAAAATAAATAGAACACTGAATTCAATTTTTGCTGCCCATGTGCACATGAGTGTAGGGTCATCCACTGGGGCATGAAAAACCTACAAATGGCCCTTTCCCCATAAAAAGAATAACACTTCCTCTCCCAGCATTCATCAACTGCCAATTGCTCTTCAGCTAGAGGTGAAAAATCAGTAGCCACTACTCCTCTTCCTGTGCAAACCTTGTACAAACAACTATCACCACTTTGAGTTCATAAGTTCACTGGCTGCACCATGTCTGGAGGACAGCAAATCACAGCCCTTCCTCCCATTCTCTAGGTCTTACATTTCCACCTGATCTTCCATAACATTCTCTGAGCCGTGTACCATGTGGGTTCTAATATTATGCCTGAGCACTCCCAGTTACTTATTCTCAGTTTTGTGAGCAGTTGACTCTCTGTATTAACCATTAGCAATTGCAACAGAGAGCTTTTCTGACCAAGGTTGAAGGCAGCACAAATGTATGACTATAAGCTGAAATATTTAGAATACAGTTTGACAACATGACTATTTATCAAATAAATCTTTAGATCAATACCAACTTGCCAAAATGAAATGAGAAAGTAAAATGACTTGATCTTACATCCAAAGAAAAACAGATGTGATAAAAAGAGAGAGTAGGACACATGTGATTTGAAATAAGAGAAGGAGAAACTAGGAAATAAAAGGATGGAGGCAAGAGAAATATAGTATAAGGAGTAGGTTAACCAAAATGGCTCTGTGAAAAAGACTTATGAAAGCTTGTAAGTTAAAGAAGGCATTTGAATGGTGTTATACAACAAGTGAAGAATGCTGGTTTTGTTAGAGGATAGGGGTTATTAAATGAAAACCTCAGTGCCATTTTTAGATCAAAACTCAATGAGGTTTTGGTCATGGAGACCCCAGAAACACACAAAGCAATATAAGCTATTCCTATTGCTCTTGGGTGCTCATCTAACTAGAAAATAAGACTTTATTTCTAAAGATAATTTAGTTACAGGATATGGAGAGATGATTATTGAGATCTCCCCCTGCTTGTCCACCTTGTCTACTTTCATAGGGCTAGAAGGTGCTGCACAGGCTACTGGAAGAGAAAAGACAATGGCCATACCTAGTGCTGTACCATGATGCCTTAATACTGACTTGCCAGGCAAATTGTGCTCACTGATATGATAGTTGTGCGATTGTTTGTGGAGGTAATCAATCACTTTCTTGATTGGATTTGAGGCATATTAGACAGGAAAGAATTCATTCCCAGTACTGTAAATATGTCTGAAATCCATAGCCAAGGAAATGCATACTTTCTTCCTAATGATGATAAACAATTCCTCCTACACCAGTAATTCTAAACAAGGGGATATATCAAACTTTGAATAGGCTTTTGATTTGTCTGAAAATGCAAATCTTGTTTTGTAATTTATGTGATAGATTAAAAACATAGATGATAAGTGGAGGATTTGAATCATCCAAAGGACTAATGTTTAAAAGGTAACTCATAGAATAACTGCTTTGACTAATAGCAACATATAAGGGAGCTCTCTCTGTACAGGTCCCTTACAGGTGTGAGTATTCCATGCTGACAATCACCCAAATGAATACATGCAACTTTTACTTTAGAGAGAAATTACTCTCACAACAGTATCTTCTACTTAAGAAATCAAATTTTTAAAAAAAAAAAAAACCCTTGCAGAATTTTATAGAGATCCCCAATGGACTGTCTCAAACAATGTCTTCCCTGAATAAACACCAGTGCTGTGGCAATGCAACCAGACTAAGATTGGAAGGCTGAGCCTGCCAACTCCTACTTATGTGTGATCCAACAATACAGGATGAGTCCAATAGTATTATGTAAATCTCTCGATGGAAGAAAATTTTACAATATAAGAACATTTTGGAAATGTAAGTTATTTACTCACTTGGTTTTAAAATGAGGCTGAAAAATGAAAGATGAATGGCATATGATATATACCTGAGCATCCTAAATTGTATGCCTCTAACTTTCTTTTTTTTTTATAATTTATTTTTTCTCAAATCGTAATTCATTCACACAGGGGTTATAAACACAGAAAGGCAGGATGTGGGGAAGGGAATGACACTGGAGTGTGGGTGATCAGGGGGAATACAGATATCTACAGAACCAGGTATCGGCTAGGTGAAGGTTCAGGGGACAAGTAACTATGACTCTGCCTATGACTCGCCTGTCCTTATCTAAGTTGGTATTGTCTATCAAGGCTACCTATTTATAAGGTCTATGACTACTCAGGCTTATAAATTTCCACAAAAGCTGCCTGTTTACATTAGCTTATAGCCATCCGTTTCAATGTTCTTCCACTGAGACCCAAGACTTGGTGTTAGTATACATGTAGGACAGGCCTATTGCTGATTTTAGGCCTATGGTTGATTTTAGGCCTTCAGTGTGTAAGCAGGGCAGCCCCTGACATCTCCTCCCTTCTCTAAGTATAGAAGGGCTGTGGCAATTCTAAACTTGCAAAGGCGGGAATAGAGGCCTGACCTCCAGTATTTGAAAGGGACCTTGTAATGGGTACAGTCCCCCTGTTGTTGTCCAGTGAGGCATGAGGGCCATACCCATCCCGATGTCTTTTTCCTGGAGAGGGGATACTTTTGACATCAACCCCTGTGCAGTCAGGCTTGTCCCTCAGGGAACCCAGAGAGATATCTTTATCTTTTATTTATATTCCCTTGCAGTGCTTAGCCTCACAGCCTAAGCAAGAATTCAGATTGCCTGTCAGAGGGGGTTCTGGGTGGCCCCTCTCTGCTTGGTCTAGGGGCAGAAGTCCCCCCTTTTAGGTTGGGTGGAGATGGGTTTTGGGAACACCCTGTATAAAGTAACAACCTCATCTTGAGTCTCGTGGTCCTCCATAGCTAACTTATGATAATGTATCTGAGTAGATTTTGCTACCAAATTATTTATCTGTTGTATCACAGAGTTAGTCCACCTATTTGAGAGCCAGGGACCAGCAGAAAAAAGCAAAAAGAACCCAAATAATGGTCCCAAGATGGGAGGAAATAGGGTTGACAACCTTGGAGAGGCTGAAAACCAATTCTTGTACCAGCATTCATCTGTCTCTTTCTCTCTCTGACTTTTCTTAGGGCCTTCACTACCTGTTTCACGCTCTCTTTAACCCTCCTTGTCTTGTCTATGTAAAGGCAAGCTTCTTCTTTAAGAGCTGTACACAGTCAAGAGCTGTACACAGCCTTTTCTATTGTAATGGAGTAAACCAAGTCCAATAAGGATCTTTGCAATTTTAGGAAGTCTCTTCAGACAGCGAAACAAGGGATTTCTTCAGATTAGTGATGTCAGTCTCTAGCTGTTTGATGTTCTTGTCAGTGGCCCTTCAAAGGTCTGAGTAGTGTAAGTTCGGAGGCCAGCATCTGGAGCCTCTAACTTTCAAAGACCTAAATCAGCATCAGTACACCATACTTTCACTTGTGTGTGTGTGTGTGTGTGTGTGTGTGTGTGTGTGTGTGTGTGTGTACTGTGTACCACTCATAATCTTGAACTATTTCTTCTGTTAGGAACTTAGCACAGCATGAAGTCAATGAGTCTTTGGTTGTAAACTGGACTACTGTACACTCCACTGTATGTATGATAGAGATTCATTGAATTGTTTAAATAAGTGTGTTTCCAGCTGCCTTTCAGATCACATTTCTTCTTTAACTTTGGGCTTCTCTGAGTTACCTAACATTTATCCCTCTAAACAAGCTTCTATTCTACCAATAGTAAATGTACTTATAGAAAACAATGTCTGTACTACCTCCTGTGTGTGTGTGTGTGTGTGTGTGTGTGTGTGTGTGTGTGTGTGTGCAAGGGCAGATGTCCATAGGTGGTGCATATATGTTTGGAAGTCAGGGAACAACTTTGGATGTCATTCCTCAGAAGGTGTTTACTTTATTTTAGGGACATGGTCTTGTTAGCCCAGATTTCATAACAAGTAGGATAGGCTGCATGGCTGCCCAAAGGACCCCAGGGATCAAACTATTTCTATTTCCCAGTTCTGCCATATAATATACTCTACACAGTGGACTTCATTATGGTCACAGTTCTTCCCACATGTAATAAAACAACATCACACAAGGAGTGTATAACCACAGGTATGAACCCCAAATGCCATCTTGGAATTTTTCCTGCAGCAGACACCTCCTTACACTGATTTCACACCTCTCTCATTGAGTATTGATCTTGGTTTTCCTGAATGTTCTGAGCCAGCAAACATATAATGAACAAGACTACTAAATTTTGTGGAATGTACTGACTATCCCATTCCTAAGTAGCAAAGAGCAACATTGATATAAAGAGAAAAGACCTATCAGTTACATTTGTGTGTGTGAGGAATCTTTTTTTTTTAAGATGAAGAGTCACAATAAATTCATAAGACCATAAAGAGCATTTAGCTACCTCTTAACCTAAATTAATATAGAATACCCCCTAAGGAAGTTATACAGAAACATTAAATAATTTTTGAAATGAATAGGTATTGAACAGCAAAATATACATGACTTACATAGAATACTTTACAACTCAAAATTATAAGAAAACAAGACAATAAGTCAAATAGCCAAGATCCATATTTCCATGCCACTAACAATAGTTTTTGCAAAAGACCATTTTTAGGAAGCCCAAAATAACAAGTGCACTGAACATCTGGTTCTTTCAGTCCATTGTGTGTGATAATTTATGGCAAATAATTCATATCCAAGTCACAAGTATGTACTCCACTTTGCTCCAAGAATATTCCTGCACCAAAAATACACAGAAATAAATTGGTTTTGGAATGTACAACAACTTCATGATTTGAGGTTTTGTTTCCAACAACTTATGAACAACATGATGTCAGAATTTAGTTTTGTTGCCTCAAAAGGAAGAAGAAAGTTTAGTAGCTAAGGGGAGCACTTCAGCAAAAACTAGACAACAACTTTAAATGCCCTTAAGGGCTAGAATGATTTTGGAATTAATAGATGGTGATCTCTCAAACTTTAACCTGGCCATTCTTTGGCTGAGAAACATGTTCCTCAGGAGACGTAGGATAAAGGGAAGAGTGAAGTTCAAAATATGACAACTTATCTGCAGTAGTACAGAAGCAGGGGTCTAACCTGAGCCTTCTCTCTGGGTTTGGCGAGTATTCAATGTAGCTGGAGCTAGAAATTATTCCATTCTCTGTTTGTTTCCTCTCATTTTATGTTTATTGAGATAACTCTCATCCATCTCAAAACAAATGTTTCCAACCCAGTTCCCTCATTAAGTTACTTGAAGATTGTGTATTAAAAAAAAATTCAGTGTGTTGCCCAAATATTCTTGTGCATGTGAACTTGCCCCAGAGTATGGTTGATCTACCCTGAGTCACACCAAGAAAACTTACTCTCCTTCTTCTAGCAGCTATTAATTGCCAAGGACTACCCAGCTTGGGGAAGGATATCATACCCACTCTTCCTCCTTGTTGGGATTTTTGTTATCTTGAGTTTACTTGGGTCTTGTGCCTTTTGTGAGGCCTGCTGTGAGTTCATATGTGCAAATACTCTGGATATTGTTTTTGTTGTTGTTGTTGCTTTTTCAATAAGAGAATATAAAGTTGACTGAGTAGAAAAGTTGGGATGGATCTGGATGAAGTTGATTAAGAGGGTAAATATGAAGAAAATACATTATATAAAGTTCTCAAAGCATTAATAAAATATTTATAGTCTCTGGTGAGAAGTCTGGTGTAATTCTTATAGGTCTGCCTTTATATGTTACTTGACCTTTTTCCCTTACTGCTTTTAGTATTTTTTCTTTGTATTGTGCATTTGATGTTTTGATTATTATGTGACGGGAGGTATTTTTTTTCTGGTCTAGTCTATTTGGTGTTCTGTAGGCTTCTTGTATGTTTATGGGCATCTCATTCTTTAGGTTAGGGAAGTTCTCCTCAATAATTTTGTTGAAGATATTTACTGGCCCTTTAAGTTGGGAATCTTCACGCTCATCTATACCTATTATCCTTAGGTTTGGTCTTCTCATTGTGTCCTGGATTTCCTGGATGTTTTGGGTTAGGAGCTTTTTGCATATCACATTTTCTTTGACAGTTGTGTCAACGTTTTCCATGGTATCTTCTGCACATGAGATTCTCTCTTCTATCTCTTGTATTTGGTTGGTGATGCTTGCATCTATGACTCCTAATCTCTTTCCTAGGTTTTCTATCTCCAGGGTTGTCTCCCTTTGAGCTTTCTTTAGTGTTTCTATTTCCATTTTTAGATCCTGAATGGTTTTCTTTAATTCCTTCATTGTGTTTTCTTGCAGTTCTTTAAGAGATTTTTGTGTTTCCTCTTTAAGGGCTTCTACCTGTTTACTTGTGCTCTCCTGTACTTCTTGAAGGGAGTTACTTATGTCCTTCTTAAAATCCTCTATCATCATCATGAGAAGTGATTTTAATTCTGAATCCTGCTTTTCCATTGTGATGAGGTGTCTAGGGCTTGCTATGGTGGGAGAACTGGGTTCTAATGATGCCAAGTAACTCTGGGTTCTGTTGCTTATGTTCTTGTGCTTGCCTTTCACCATCTGGTTAACTCTAGAGTTACATGCACTCACTATGTGTGACTGGAGTCTGTCTTTCCAGTTATTTTGCTTGTGTAGAAGAATGCAAATCGATCCATTCCTATCTCCTTGTACAAAGCTCAAGTCTAAGTGGATAAAGGACCTCCATATAAAACCAGATACACTGAAACTAATAGAAGAGAAGGTAGGGAAGAACCTCGAATACTTGGGCACAGGGGAAAAGTTCCTGAACAGAACACCAATGGCTTATGCTCTAAGATCAAGAATTGACAAATGAGACTTCATAAAATTGCAAAGTTTCTGTAAGGCAACGGACAATGTCAATAGGACAAAATGACAACCAACAATGGGAAAAGACCTTTACCAATCCTACATCTGATAGAGGGCTAATATCCAATATATACAAAGAACTCAAGAAATTAGACTCCAGACAACCAAATAACCCTATTAAAAATGGGGCATAGAGCTTAACAAAGAATTCTCAACTGAAGAAACTCGAATGGCTGAAGAGCACCTAAAGAAATGTTCAGCATCCTTAGTCATCAGGGAAATGCAAATCAAAACAACCCTGAGATTCCATCTCACACCAGTGAGAATGGCTAAGATTAAAAACTCAGGTGATAGTAGATGCTGGCGAGGGTGTGGAGAAAGAGGAACACTCCTCCATTGTTGGTGGGACTGCAAGATGGTGCAACCACTATGGAAATCAGTCTGGCGTATCACCAGAAAATTGGACATAGCATTACCTGAGGATCCAGCTATACCACTCCTGGGCATATAACCAGAAGATGCTCCAACATATAACAAGGACATATGTTCCACTATGTTCATAGCAGCCTTATTTATAACAGCCAGAAGCTGGAAAGAACCCAAATGTCCTTTAACTGAGGAATGGATAAAAAAAAAAAATGTGGTACATTTGCACAATGGAGTATTGCTCAGCTATTAAAAACAATGAATTCAAGAAATTCTTAGGTAAATGGATGGAACTAGAAAATATCATCCCAAGTGAGGTAAGCCAGTCACAAAAGAAAACACATGGTATTCACTCACTGATAATTGGATATTAACCCAGAACCTTGAAATACCCAAGATTCAACTCACAGACTACATGAAGCTTATGAAGAAGGAAGACCAAGTGGGGGTGCTTTGGTCCTTCTTATAAGGAGTAACAAAATACTCAAGGGAGCAAATATGGAGACAAAATGTGGGACAGAAACTGAAGGAGGGGCTATCTGGAGACCATTCCACCTGGGTATCCATCCCATGTGCAGTCACCAAAGGTAGATGCTGATGTGGAAGTCAGGAAGTGTATGTTGAAAAGAACCTGATATAGCTGTCTCCTTAGAGGTCTGCAAGAGTCTGACATATTCAGAGGCAGATGCTCACAGCTAACCATTGAACTGATCATGGGGTTCCCCATGGAGGAGTTAGAGTGAAGACTGTAGGAGCTGAAAGGGTTTGTGGCCCCATGAGGAAAGCAACAATACCAACCAACCAGAGCTCCCAGGGTCTAAACCACCAGCCTGGGAGCACTTATGGAGGGATCCATGGCTCCAGCTGTATATGCAAGGGAGGATGGCCCTGTCGGGCGTAGGTGAAAGAAGAGATCCTTGGTCTCTGGTCTCGTGAAGGCTGGACACCACAGGGGATGGGAATTTGAGGGTGAGGAAGTGGGAGTAGGGGGGTAGGTAGGGGCACATCCACAGAGAAACAGGAGGAGGGCTGACAGGATAGGGGCTTCCTGGGCTGAGGGGGGGAGATGGGGTAAGGGGATAACATATGAAATGTAAATAAAACATCCAATAAAATAAATAAATAAATCTAATTTAAAAAAAGTCAAAAAAATGTTTAAAATTTCCCAGTATGTTTAATGGCCTTTCCCATTTACTAACCAGATTCAGATAAAATTCCTTACTGAAGAGACACAAAAATCTTATTTTTTTTACTCATTGAACACATAAAGCATTATTTCCAATAACTTCTTTATTTTTAATATTTATGTTTATTAGGTTAGCATAGTGTTTATATATAGATTAGTGGACAATTGGTGGAAGGCAGCTCTCTTTTCTACTTTGTGGATTTTAGAAGTTGAATTTAAGTTTCATAAGGCATGGCAGCAAGTGCCTTTACCCACTCATCCATCTTGCAAGGATGTACTTTTTCCAAACAGAAACAATGATTTTTTTTTTAAGGATTCTACACAAGATCCATCAGGAAACAGGATGATTACTTATCAAAACATCTTTAACAATAAAAAAATCAGCCAAACAAAAAGAATTAAGGACTATCATGTATGACAAGGATTCAATGTAAAATTTTCAATTTATATAAATATTTTCTGTGAGAATTGTTAAGATGTTTTACAGAATGGTCTCAAACAGAAACGACTGATTATATCTAAAATAATTTATATTTAATGGAATCTTCTAGCATTGTAGAATATTTACACACTTAGAATTACCCAATACTAAAGTAAATCATAATATCTTTTCATAATCTTGGGTTTGGGGAACAGGAGGTTGCCATATACTATCTATCTGTGTGATAAGTGACTTACAGAGCTAGCATGAGATTCTTCGTCATTTCCAAAGCTGACCTCTCACTTATATGCATCAAGCATTGTTGTGTTAGGAAAATACATACTACTAATGTCTTACTCCCATCATCCCTCAACAGCTTCTTTCTGAAACAGACTACTACTCCCTATTCCACCTTCCCAAATCCAATCTCTTTGCCCATACAAAGGATATGTTATCTCATCTCTTCCTGAACACTGCCCTCTAACCATCTGACCTCTTTCTACTTTAAAAAGAATTACACATTGAAAAGACTATCCAGGAGAATATGTTTTAAAACAAGAATTTACAACCAAATATGTCTCTTAAAATGTCCAGATCGGGCCTTCCAAATGTAGACTGTTATTTCCAATATTGGATTGATTTCTAGACCAGTACATGATTGAGTCCTAATAGCTAGTCACCTTTAAGAAAAATACAAGAGACATACTTGGAAGTTAGCTGCAGTTCTCTATGATGATATGATAGCAAGAGATAAAGTTGTGACAAGATTTGAATTTCAAACAAGGGTTAGTGCATGTTTTAAGGCTCTTTTAATTGTCAAGCTAAAATTGATTTTTCTCTTCTACAGTATTTATTGTAAGTTGCATTGACTGTATAATTTCTAATTGTGTTAGTGTGTTGAAACCTGGCATACCTGTTATGGGGGTCTATCAACCAGCTTTTGTCTTACTATTCTAAGTATTAGAAAACCTTGATTCTCTGAAGAAAAGCCTGAAAGTGCTTGAAGAAGTGTGTTAGGCTTTAAGCAGAAGCAAGAGAGTAGCAGGCTTGATTATTGGTGGTATAACAGCTTTAATTTCACTAATTGCTAGCACTACTGCTTCTGCAATAGCATTGACACAAGGAGTTAAGACAATTATTATTGTTAAGCATCTAGGAAAAAATGTTACTAATGTATTGAGTATACAAAATGATTTATATAGGTGTCTGGAACAACAGATTGATGCTCTATAACCTATTCAAATTATCTGAAGTAGGTTCAGGGTTGGAGAGTTAGGAGCCACCTCACATGTCATGATAAATATCACTGGAGTAGTGTTACTTCTAAAATGTAAAATGATTCTCATTATAATTATAAAAACGTTTAAAGACACGTGTAGAGTATTTGGCATAATCCTAACATCTCTCTGGATGTTTTAAATTTGCACAGTGAGATTATAAATTTAAAAAATGCTACTCTGTTGAGGTTTTATGCTGCAGATAATGTCAATAAAATTATTCATGGCCTGAGGTCAGTGTTTCCATTTTGGTCAAACCTCAGGAATGGCATATATAGCTTGATCATGCTAGCCCTTCTTTTCCTGAAAATACTTTTATTCCTGCCCATCGTGTTAAAACTTGTCTCTAACTACATCAACAGGCTGGCAGCCAAAGTACATGACTTGAAACTGAAAATGGACCCCCAGAGAGAGTTTTTAATTCAACTGGCTGGCAAGCCAAGGACATGTAAGATTCTTCAAAGAGCCTTACCAAACTACCACAGAAGTGCATTGCTTATGATAATGCATATTCTATGATGGGTAAGGAAGGCTTTCTTGTCAGAACAACCTAAGACAGGCTTCGTCTGGTTTATGCAATAAAAAGGGGAAGATGTTGAGAGCTTTTGGGGCTGCCAAGCAGGAATCTGACATTGGCCAAGGACAAGGAAATGGGCTGTTTGGTAGGATTCTGACATAGGCCAAGGACAGGGAAATGGACAGCAGGCAGGAACACGATATTAGGCTGGGACAAAGATGTAATTTCAGGCAGAAATCTAAATCCTAGGCTAGAACAAAGAAAAAATTTCAGACAAGAATCTAAATCTTAGGCTAGAACAAAGAAGTAATTATAAGCAGAAACCTAAATCTTAAGCTAGAAATAAGAAGCAGGCTTCAGGCATGAAAATGACTTTGGGCAAGGACAGGGAAGTAGGCTCAGATATTTTAGTCATCCTGATAAGCCCTTAGAAATAGTGATCATAGGAGTGATCACGGTACTCTTTATTGTCGTGCATGTTCTTTGACTATCTGGGTTTATTGTCTTTCTTGTTCCTTGACTATTTGCATCTATTGTATTGCTAGTTCCTCAACCTAGAACTGACCTTAATACTTGTACATAATTTAAACAGTATAAAGGCAAAAAAGGAGGAAGAGGGATGGGATGGGGGTTAATAGGTGGGGGAAATGGGGAAAGGGGATGCCATCTGAAATATAAATAAATAAAATATTGAATTAAAAAAAGCAAGAGTTTAAGTATTTTTGTGTACATATTATAAGACTAGTAATATTTCAGAAGCAAATAAAGATTATTGCCAATGATAGGGGCAAGAAGTGATACCTTTGCCCATAACTACTGTACAGGAATGCAGTGTGAAGTATACAGAAAGACATTCCCTGCACAATTCCAGTCTTATACAGAGCTGAAGATGGATTTTTCTTTTCTGTCTCAAGCTATTTTCTCAGTAATTTTTGAAGCACTGGAAGTTAGGATACCAAAGGATTAGAGCCCTTCAAAGGTGGAGACAATACTTTATAGCTTATTTTGAGGGGTATCAGAAATGTTCCTTTCTATTCAAGTAGATGATATTGTCGCCAAGACCAATTCTTAAATATTTTCCAACTGATTCATTGGTTAATCATGCTTGCCCCTAAACACAAAGATATGGCTAATTAGTTGTGTCTCTCCTTTGGAAGCATACATGGTCCATTCTGGTACCATGAAGCTTTCAGGTCAGTTCTACACTTGACCCTAGCCAAAAGGTAGAGAAGTGATCATGTCACTTCTATCTCAGGGATTTCTGCACCCTCTATGTGAAACGTACTTAGTTTTTGCAGCAATAGGGACTTACCTTTCCTCCTCTGAAGGATATTGAGCCAAATTCAATAATCTATGATGACTAAGAAGTCTCTTGAACAACGCTGACCAACAATTCAGAAGGAGTCTCATGATTGGTGTTGGATTTTTGTTAGGTAGTCTTTGGCTCTTGGAGGGACCACTGTCAGCCCAGACAAAAACATTTCATTTAAATCATGCACACATATGTGTATTATGCATTTTTAAAGTAGCCAATTCTTACAGTTATTTTATCCTCCTCTCTCTTTCTTCTGTATTCATGTCCCTGTCCCTAATTAGAGCTCCCCCTATTTTAACATTTCTCCCATCAAGGAAGGCATTTGTTCTCTGCTAGTCCCCAAAGCTATGGGCCCTCTACTTGTCACCTAAGCAATGGTCCCTTTCACCTTCCTGGTTTCTGAAATTATGCCAGAATATGTACTAACATTTGGAGATTTGGAGTTGTAAGCCCCAGAGATAAAATCTGTTTTGTATATATGTTTTAGAAAGAGCTGGAATAATAAAGGACAGAAAATCTATTCAATAAAACAGTAGAAATTTTCCTAATATATAGAAAATAAAAATATCTACATATAGGAGATATTAAGAACCCAAATTGACACAACCCCACATAAAAAAAAATAAACTACCCATATCACATTTTGCCTAAAATGTCAACATAAAAATCAAAAAGAAAAACTATTGAAAACTGTAAGAGGGAAGAGACAAATTATTTATAAACTCTAATATGACTCAAGGAATTTTACATATAATAAAGGAATAAAGATATGCACAGTTATAACTATGGGAAATAATGAAACAATAAAGAGGAAATATAAATTCCAATAATTAGGAAAGGAGTTAATTATCAACTTTGTAAACCAGTAAATCTCCAAGATGAGTAAGGAAGAACAGAGTATTGGAATGAACCTGAAAAGCAACCAACAAACATACAAAAATTGGTACATGCTCCTCAATAATATTTTAATCATGTGAATGGTCTTCACTCTTCAATTAAAAGATATAGAGCAAATGACTGAATTTATAAAGAAAACTACCCCTACTAACAATGACAAAGAAATTAAAATGCACCATGAAAGCAAGCAAGGATGGCTATATTCATATGTCTCAAAGCAGACTTCTCTTTGAAATTAGTAAGAAAAGTTAAAAGAGCTCACTACATACTAATAGAAGAAAGCCACCAAGACAATGTAATAGTTGTAAATGTTACATGTGTCAAAGGTTAGTGCATCCGTGTACATTAACTATAAAACTAGAGAGTTCAGATACAATAACAGTGGGAGATTTCAATTCCCCATTCACAAACATATACGACTCCTACAAAAAATCACTAAATAAACTTCAGTGTTAAGTAATATAATAGATCAAGTGGGCTGAACAAACACCCACAGAATGCTCCATCCAATAGCTGAAGAGCATTATTTTCAGCAACTCATGACAACTTGTCTGATATGTCACATTTTAGTTTAACCACTATAAAAAAATTCAGAAATAATGTATATCATCAAATCACAATAAAATGAAGAGAAATAAATGCCAATTAAAATACAGATAACATACAAACAGCATGAAGTATGAAGATTCTCCCAAAAGATTAAAGATAAAACTATCTTATCATTATCTATACCCACTCCTGATTATATATCCCAAGAAGCCAAAACTATTTTATATAATAGAAATACCCATTTATCCAGGTTTATTATGAAATGCTTCTTTATAACTAAGTTATAAAATTAACTTAGGTATTCATTAATAAATAGATGAATGGTTAAATAAAATAATTTACAGTTAGTAGATGAAGTTTATTCAGCCATAAAGAAGAATGAATTTAGCTTTCTTATAGGAAAATAAGTATACTTAGAAGTCATTATGTTAAGTGAATATGTCTGACAGAGGTAAGTACCACATTTTTTCTC
The DNA here is from genome assembly GCF_004785775.1 of Grammomys surdaster. NCBI lineage: Eukaryota > Metazoa > Chordata > Mammalia > Rodentia > Muridae > Grammomys > Grammomys surdaster. The sequence continues at coordinate 3,548,508 of NW_021604719.1, forward strand.
ATAGAGGGATGGAGGATGGACATGAAAATAAAACAGGAGCTACTTGAGATATGAAAAGGGAGAAGGGAGAAGGTGGATAAGAGAAATGTGGAGAAATGAAAATCATCAAAGTATGTTATAATCATATGTAAAAAATTGTGCTAATAAAATATTAATGGTAGAAACAATAAGTTATGCAAAAATGAAATCTACCCACAAAATGAAGAAAACATTCACATGGGGATTCTCATAAGTCAATAAGAAAGAAACAAAGCAAAACAGATAAATACTGGGAGGTGAAAGACTTAAGAGACTTCAGGAAAGATCTATCCAAATGACCAATGGACAACAGTGAAGCACTTACAGAATCAAGCACAGCAGAAGTGCAGCCCATTGGGAACTCTCAGATGTTGGGGAATAGAGAGCAGGACTAACAGTCTTGGAAAACTATTTGGCAGTGAGATAAGCATATAAAAATTCACAGACCCTATGACCTATCAACTCAATTCTAAGCTGTGAACTAAGATTTACAAAGACATACACAGGCAAGTGTAGGGGGTGATATCCAGAAAACGGTGCCTAGTCTGGCTTGTTCCCGTGCAGCCACCATGTTCCTGCTGCTCCGAGGAGGCTCTGACCGAGGCTCTGGCTAGCTAGATGCAGAGACCCTGGCATCCACAAGATGACAGCGTGAGGGATGGCTCTGCCAATCCACCACACCACATCCACAAAGCTCAGCTGAACCTCAGACAATATCTGCCATTCTTGCAGTACCTGGTAGAAATGAGACTCTTAAAGCTTAATGATTATCTAAAGGATTTATATATTTAGAAATGTTCAATCAACAAGATGCCCACACAATTAGAGTTGTTACCCAATATCTAATCTTTTGATAGATGTTGCTTATCAACTCATCCATGGTTCTCTATGGCTGATAGCCTCCTTCTTTTCCTCCCCTTCCTCTATTTCTCCCTCCCCTCCCTCTTTTTCTCCCCTCCCCTTCCTCTGCTTATCTCCCTGCTCTACCTCCTCTTCTACTGCCTAATCACTGAGCTCTACTGTGAATACAATGTAGCAGGAAATATCCTGCTACAGGCAAAGATATTCTCTACCAGCACTGCCAAAGTGAAGTAAGAGAGGCACTGGAGAGGATACTTAAGGAGATGGCTGTCAGGAAGGTTTGCATTCACCTTCACCTTAAGCTTCACACCTGACCCTCCTCCCTTGACTCACTCTAGCTCCAGGAGGTAGTGCTCTTAAGAGACCAACCATCCACTCTTCAACTGTAGAAGCATTCTGCATACAGTGTAATATTTCCAACACTCACTGTGCAACAACAAGAAGAATTAACTACCAATAAACAAATTGCATTAATTTACCAAGCATAAAGTTGAGTATAAGGTGCCTATAATGAAACAGTTCATGATTCCTTTATAACATTCAAAACCAGGGAAGTTTGATCAACTATAACATCAAAGTTTCAGAAAAAGTAATAATAATAAACATGCATCCACGAGCCTTCTAGATGGCTGAAAAAAATCTTTACCTTTATCAGGGTGGTAGTATACTTTTTAAGCAGCCATTATTACACATATCATGAATAGATAGATGATAGACAGATACACAGAGACAAAGAGATGTGATAGATAAATAGATAGATAGATGAGAGGTAGATCCTTATGACTCAGTTTTCTAAGTGTTATTCAACTAAAATCTTCACTAAAAAATTAATCACTGGAAAATGAACATAAACTCTAAATTCATCTGTTAAAGGAAAGGAAAGTGGGTTCCATACAGCTAAAAGGAACTAGAGCCCTCCTCTATAGTTACAATGCTTCATTCACTTTAAGCAAAAGTGAAACACATATAGAGAGTTTGATAGGAATGGGTACTGTGTTTCAGTACAGCTCCTTGGCTTCCTCTGTGTTTTTTGATTCTGAATGTGTCACCATTTTAGAGAAGGCACATAAATGGTAAGGAGTTGGTAGTAACCTAGTGAAAAACAGTCAGGATCTATATAATTACCAGCACTTTCAAAAGAATTCATACAGCCTTCCATAGTAGACATCTCACCCTGCTCCCTGACAAAGTAAAGAAAAATGTGCAACTAGCCCTTCAATTTCACTGAAGAAAATCATGTCAAGTGAAACAGCTTGATTTTAGTAATCCTTTAATATCACAAATTTTAAAATGGAAGATTCAGAAAGAATGTCCTGGTCTTCTGCATGTCCATCAGAAACTGATGTCCCCTGAAAACTTAATTGCAAGTGGTTCTGCTCACATATCACTAGTCTCAAATCATAAAGAATGAATAAGATTAATGTTACACTTGTGTGAATTTCTATGTGACAGGCTGTCTGCTGCAAACACAGACTTGGAGTGGTGTATTTGCACTCTCTTTCTTTCTGTTTTATGTTATGAGAAATGACCAGAAACGCTGGTGTATCTCACTGTGCTCCAGTGATTCATTTCTGTTTAATAAGTGGTTTCCTGACATAGATTAGAAATTGACTTGCTTGAAATTATCCCCCAGCACCTGTGCTTCCACAAAATGGAAGCCTCCCAGGTCACTGTCATGTCACACAGAGCACCTGACTCCTATTCAACACTAAATCAAGCATCTGTCTCTAGCCTAAGACAGGCTTCCTTAACCCTTTGCCTGACCCCTCCAAACTCTAATTCTATCTCTTCTGAGCTTGAGTCTAAGAAACGATTATCAGTGATGGACCCAGAGGGACATGGCAGCAGAACAACCACATGGAAAGGAAAAGACAACACAAAGGAAAGAGCACTGAGTTTGGTTCAGAAAATTTGATTAGAATTCTGACTTGAGTAGTGGAACTGTGAGGGAGTGGTATTTTCACTTCTCAGAGTCAGCTTTTAGAAAAGTTAGGTGCTACCTCCTTCTTTCTACATTTTTGTATCTTTCTAAGGGAATGACTACTGCTGACATTTCAAACCATGAATGACTTTCCAAGTCATCTTTGTCTGATATCTTCCTAGGTCATTCCATCCCCTTTGGAGTCGTTATGCTGGATTAAATCTTGTGCTTCTTTCCGCAGTTTATTAACAACTTGTTTGCTACCCTCATAGTACAGAAGGTATTTGAATTTTTACATGTCTTGTCTGTGCCTCCTTCATGTGTGCAAGGTGCTGCTCTTTGCTTGAAATGAATACTGTGTCATTTGCAAGTAGAACATTAGATTTCTTATAATAAAAGATAGCAAACTCAATTTTTCTGAATTATAATAGGAATAGAGTTCATCCTATGTGAACAAGAAAAAATGAGATTTCAGATATAAATGATTATGGACCATGAGTAAGGAACTATTTCCTACCCCTAAGAGGCCCCACAGCTCTTCTCAGATTAGAGCTTTACCATAGTAAAACTTTGAGATTATTTTCATGTCCCTTTCCAGGGAACATAGCATTGGCCACTGACAGGCTGATGGTCCATCTTGTTCAGACTGCTAGAGCTAATATGCATATGTAGAACATATATATATATGTATATATATACATATATATGTGTGTGTGTGTGTAGAATATATATATATATATATATGTATAGCATATGTATGTATATCCATTGTATATATGTATATATTTATACACACACATACACACACATGTACACACACATGGATGTTCAGTTGGTAAAGGCACTTGCTGTGTAAGCTTGACAACCTAAGCTTGATCCCTGGAACTCATGTAAAGATAGAAGGAGAGAATAGACTCCACCAAATTGTTCTCTGTCATACACATGACACATATATGACACATGCACACAGAATAACAATGAGAAAAATAAATTAAATCTTGTTGCAAAAGTGACATTTATTCTCCTTGCTTCGTACTTCTACTGACTTTCTCTTTTACTCAGTTCTTACCAAGGGAAGATGAGTCACTGGTCTGGTGTTTCAGAATATCACAATGTCCTGAGGCTATGGCCTCTGCTTTGGCCACTTGCTCTCCTCCTCTTCTTTATAATGCAGAGTCACAGTTCTGACTACTGAAGCCAAATGAGTGACTAATTTTGTACCAGCAGTGTGGGCCAGGTTGTGCTAAATCATCAGAGAAAGAAATACTTGTGCAATTGATCACCGCCCTAACTGGTCTCCAAACCAGTTTAGGGGATACCCTTATTTTTGAGTGGCTGGGTGCTGGTTGTCATATCACCTTTCTAGAGAACATGTAAGAACATGTACATGTTTATCAAAGATACTACTAAAAGCACAGAGGCTCTGTAGCGGGATTTTTGCCTCCTTGAATCTCTAACAAAGTCAACACTTTACAGCTTGAACTTAGAATCATAAATTTCAAGCTACATCCTATAATTCATAAATAGAGATGCCTCCTGTGCTGACAGACCAACCCCACCTTGCACTAAGTAAAGTCCTTAAATACCAGTTTGTGCATTCATCAAATTTAGCTGTCTTTGAGAAGAATAGTTTGCCTCCATCAGGAAACATGAGGAGGCACTCCTCTTCCATGTGCCATGGGGCTAAATCATGAGACTTCCCTAGAAGCTGACAACATAGCATCCTGAGGAATTGGAGCATAATGAGATCGCCACTAGTTTGGATCAGAGCCCAGGCATACCACATGACAGAATTCAGCTTTAGCTTATAGTTGAGGGTCAAAAATCAGGCAAGAGCTAAGATCAACTCACTGGAGAGTGACATCTGTCTTCCTTACCCACTGGACATCTGTGCCACATTCCTCAGTATATACATACATACATACATACATACATACATACATACATACATACCTATGATGAAATTTTCTTCACAAATTAAGTATACCAAGAGATTTTAAAATAATAAAATAAAATTAAACTTATAGAGTATTCTCTTTTGGAATTTTCCATTTAATGTTTTTAGACTCTAGCTGACCATGATCAGAAAATGAAACTATGGAAAGTAAAGTCACAGTGGACAGAGGCGTACTGTATGCAGATAATGTATGCACTTCATGGAATAACAATGAGAGGAAAAAAGGCTCATTTTAAGCATAAAACAAGACTAATGAAATTGTGTGTTACAAAGAGATATGAAATACTTGGACTTGAAACAGAAGCAGTGGATGAATACAAGCCAAGATGTGAGCCAATATAGGCTTGCATATTCCTTTTCTTCCTTCCTTCTACAGTTTTAGGATGACTACAACCTGCAGGATTTGTGTGAGCAAGTAACTGACATCATTTCTGTTCCCTTGTGTATATGCCCTATTGAGTAAAACTAGCATCAATAAAACAACCACACAAATACACTGAGGGATGAACACTAACATAATCACACAAGACTATCAACCACATCACAAACAGACACAGAGAGAACCAGACAAATATGACATGTGCCATATAGTTCTGGTTCCTATTACTAGTGAATTTATCAAGCTAGCCATAAAATTTCTGTAGACTCATTTTTTCTCAAGGCATAAAAATATTCATTACTGTCGGTGCCAATATATACTCCAAGGCGCAAGCACAAGGATAGCCTAGACACCAGGAGCCTGCTGAAGCTTGAGCTAAGTATATATTCCTTTTCCAACAAGACCCTTAGCAACCTGGGACCCCCTCATCAACCTGCATGCACTGCCCTCTTCAAAGAATTCAAATAGATCATTCCAATCTATAGTTCCCTATAATCCCCCAGTAACCTCCTTTTGTGGACAAGCTCATCCTGAAATGTATCTTGGAACAAAGGGCAATGAGTCAATGCAGTCTGGACTGGTCGTTGGTATATACTTTTGTAAGAAAAACTATCTGCTGGGTAAATGTTTAAGAAAAATATCCCCAAGACTATTAAAAAGGAAAGAAAAAATATTCTACTTCCATCTTATGTCTCTGCATAATTGAGTATGCATTGACTAAAGTCAGATGCATCATGGGAAAGGACATTCATGGTGAGCAAAGGCCTACATAACCCAAGCCTATCAATCAAACCAGAAAACTAGCCACACTCTGTCTCCAGCAATCAACTCATGTTGCTTCAGGACTCACAAAAGGAAGCCTCCAGCCTGTGCTCAGGGGCTCTTAGGCAAATCTCACTCAGGACCCACTGGTCCCCTGTACAGTGTCCATTTTGCACTTTTGCTTTGCTTCAGAATAAAATCCTCAGCAACTTTGCTATAGATGTGCTTCCTCAATTCTTCAAGCAAGATGCCAAGGACCTGGCAATGTGCATCCTAGAGACTGCACAGAGGAGCTCTTAGTGAGGAGAATGACTTGTAGATGTTTTAGAATAAGCACAGTCTCTGAACATAACTCATTTTAGCTTAGGATGAATAATAGGGAATATCAGCATCTACTTCCAGATCATATCCAAATGACCTCTCCCACAAGGAGGCAACTGAGTTACTACAGTACAGGTGGCCCTCAGATCCTTTGTGGGGCTTTTAAGCACTGTCTGCACCATTAAAATAATTCCACAAATACAATATGTAAATTCTGGTTCTTTTTTCCTGTAAAAACCTGAGAACAGAATGATGAATAGAAAGCAGCCCTTGCCCTCAAAGGACCATGGCTGGAGATAAAAGTACAGCTTGTAACATGATCAGGGCATCCAAATAGCAATGTCCAAGTGTTATGAGGCCATAGGAGAGACTGCTTATTTTGTTTTATATGCAAAACTAAGTTTCACTTTCTGAAAGGAAATTATTAGAAGTGAAAATTTGACTTTTATTCTTTCCTGATAGAAGTATTTGATGTCTTTGTTTTGAATAAACTATCCAAAGATCAAACATCTGACTTTTTGTTTTGTTGTTATTGAGTCTATATTGCCTACAATAATTCTTATCTAAACCTGAATGTGGAACACAATATTAATAGTAAGAAAATTTAACTCTGATTAGCTTAATGAGTCAGGATAATTTCCTGCATATAGACATGGGTCACTCTGACCTTCTCTTTCCATACCTTGTGAACATTGCCTCCACTCCCAGTGGGGCAGCTGAAGCAAACTCATGTTGCTCAGTCTAGCTGGGGCTTCAGAGAAAGAGAGAGAAGAAGAACACAGCCTACCTCTGGGTTTTCCTAGGCACGATTTAGCATCCACAGCCAAGCAAACAGTACTCAATCTGCTATGTCTTTGCTTTGAAAAGCAAAAGCTATGCTGCCTCCCAAAGCTAGAAGAACCTGCTTTGTTTACTTGTTCAGTACTGATCTCCAGTTGGAAGCAGCATGGAGTCAAAGCAAGGCCTCATCTGGCTGTTAAGAAAATCTGATGTACTAAAAAGTTTACTAGACAGAAACAAGAAAAAAATAAATACCAATGTGTAAGCTTCTTCCAAAACAAACAGAAATCCAGGTGGCAAAAACAAGGAATAAAAAAAGAAGCTGCTCTTCCCTAAGGTCCACTGAGCTCAGGTCCTCATGTCTCCAACCTTTAGCTCCTTGTCTTAGGACCTGGCAACTCTGGTTTCGAGAGATAAACTAAGGTTCTACCCAGAGAGAGCTATTTAGTATGGTAGCAGTAAACATCATTTAGACAAGGTCAATGAATTTCTCACAGCCAAATCAAACTAAATTGTCTTTACTGTTTCTGTCCAATTGTGCCAGGATCATTTCCTTTGACGCCAAGGATGACACTTTTTTTGTTTCAGCATATTTCTTCAACTCTCGGGAAGTAGGTCATGTATGGGAGTTAGAGTATGCTAATTCTTCTCTGAAAAAGCTAATACAACAGATTATGTAAAAGTATTCCACATTATATGTTATTTCAATAACCATGAGGATTATAATGTAACACTTAAATTATACTGATCGAGTAAAGCCCATAAGATTTTTAACAGGGACCATCCTTTCCTTCCAGTTCCATAACCATGGGGTTACTACCTCAAATGCAAGGTAGTACCACAGACCCATTCTTCCTGCTTGTCAACTATCAGCTACTCTCCCCACTGTACCACCAGGGACCATGGAGTGTCTAAGCTTGAACTCCAGGAAGGGATGCCCAGAATGATTCTACTACCCCACATACCATGATGTCCTGGGAACACATAGTGTCCTGCCCATCTGGCCAAAGTTAAAAAAACCCATCTAGAACATTTGCCATCCAGCTTCATCTGAGGACAATCCAGCATCCTACCTCTCACCCACACAAAGCACTATCCACTCCCACTGTGACATTAACTTTTGCTATCCAAGGACTATATGTAGAACAATAGCTGTCAACAAAGCTCTGAAAATCATCAGAGACCTTCTAAACCTAGAGAAGGTTTTCTCCTGAGCTCAAATATTATGCCTGTCCTTAACAGAGTGCTCTGATACCTCATTTTGACACCAACACATCGAGGCCCAAAGACTGAACACCAAGCACCATTCAACTTTTCACAATCTGACTAATTGGGGTAATAACAAACAAGGGTCCAACCAGCCACAAAAGGTGACACCATTATGTATTTCACAAAACACTACCAACGACTAACTCCGGATCTTTAGATCCCATCATAAAAATACAAACAACATAACCAGGACAATATGTCTCCTGAAGAAATTAACAGACACAACCCAGTAATGTTCTCTGACAACAGCAACTTAGCTAATATACAGATCAAGGATTTCAAAACAACTGAAGACCTCCACAGACGGGAGACCCTCACTCAAGTCTCAGAAAGTCGCGACCACCCACTAATCTGCTCGAGACACCATGTACGGGAGCAATTGCGAGATTAGGGCGTGACAGCTAGCTGCCGGTCAATTCGTATGCCCACGCAGGAGCTGAATTGACCCCAACACCCAGTTTGAGAAGGGTTTTTAAGGGGAAAAACCACAAACCAAGGAATGGGGAGGGGAATGAGGGGTTGTTGAGGTGGCATAACATAAAAATAGTGGAACATTCCAAAGGAACCCAACCTACATGAGTCAGGGTCAGGTGAAAACTCTCTGTACGCTTATCTTTCTCAAGAATGTGGTCCTGCCCTGTTACTTCGGCCTTGCCCTGTCACTGCGGTTCCCAGCTTGGTTCTCAACTTGGTTCTCAGCTTGATTCCACCTAGTTCACTTGCATTCTTTCTTTTCTCTTTGTGATAGGCCAGTTCTAGTAATGGTGACTGGTCTTTCCACATTCCTAACTTGTTTCATGGCTCGGTTTCTCCATGTCTTTATAAAGAAAGCCTAAAGAATATTTTATATGTCTAAAAAGGATTCTATATATCCAGTATCTATAATTTTTCACTCTACACAACAATTATACTACATGTGCTAAAGATAGGGATAGAGGGGCTGGAGAGATGCCTCAGTGTTTAAGAACACTAACTGCTCTTCCAGAGGTCCTGAGTTCAATTCCCAGCAACAACATGGTGGCTCACAACCATATGTAATGGGCTCTGATGCCCTCTTATGATGTGTCTAAAGACTGCTACAGTGCACTCATATGCATAAAATAAAACCTGGAGAGGAGGTCGACCCCATAGGAAGACCAGCAGTCTCAACTAATCTGGACCCCCTGAGGTCTCTCAGACACTGGGCTACCAACCAGGCTGATCCAAGCACACCCCCCCCAACCCCCAACACATATACAACAAAGGAATGCCTGGTCTGGCCTCAGTGGGAGAAGATATGCCTAATCCTTGAGAGACTTGAAGCCCCAGGGTGTGAGACAGTCTGGTGGGGGAGGGGAGGGAACATCCTCTTGAAGATGGGGGAAGGAGGGATGGAATGAGGAACTGTGAAAGAGCAGACTGGGAGCGAGGCAAAGACTGGACTGTAAAAAAAAAGAAAAGTTTTAGAAAATCAAAAATAAATAAATAAATGATTGAATAAATAAATCAATCAATGAAAATAAAAGAGTAGAAAAATTTTAAAAGATAGGGATAGAGACGTGACTCGGTGGTTAAGAGTACTCTTTGCTCTTGTGGAGAACCCAGGTTCAGTTCCTATCATCCACATATCAGCTTATAAACATCTGTAATTCCAGTTTCAGGAAACTCAGTACTCTCTTCTGGCCTTCAAGGGATAGAATATCTGAAGAAAACCACAAAGATTTTTTTAAATAAATCTGAAATTAAAATCTTAGACATTCAAACAAACAAACAAAAAAAAAACATAGAGGGAACGTTTCCCGATAGATTAGATCAAGTGGAATAGAGAATACTAAGTCTCAAAGACAAGGGAGACAAAATAGAACACTCAGTTAATAAAAATGTTAACTATAAAACCATCCATGAACAAAACATCTGTGAAATCCAGGACATTATAGAAAGACTAAATCTACAAATATGTACACAGAAAGGAAAGAAAAAAAAAAAAAACAAGTTAAAGGCCCATGCATTTTCAACAAAATCATAGAAGAAAATACTCAAAATCTAAGAACAGAGATGCTAATTAAAGTACAAGAGGTATACAGAACACTTACTAGACAGGGTTACAAAAAACTCCCTGTGTCACATAATAATGAAAAACTAAATGAACGCATAAAATAAAG
>NW_021604719.1:3558926-3576900 GCF_004785775.1 Grammomys surdaster
CACATATAAAGGCAAGCCAATCAGGATAACACCAAATGTCTTAATGAAAACTTTGATGGCCAGAAGGACTTGGACCTCTCTCTACAAGTTCTAAAAGGCCACAGATACCTGCCAAACTATTATACCCAGCAAAGCAATCAAAGGAGAACAAAATCTTTTTATCATAAAAATGGATTTAAGAAGTTTATGTCCACAAAGCCAGCTCTACAAAAAAATATTTCAGTCTGAACAGAACATTAAATATAAAAAAAAAGAGAGAGAGAAAGAGAGATTGTCAATGCCTATTGCTTTCTGGAGAAGTGGTCCTTGACAAATGTTTCTTCTGTTCATGAAGTAAAACTATTACTCTGAAATTTGCAATCAAATAGTGTAACATTAGCAATATTAGCATTATCACATAAGAAAGGTTGACTCTAAGAACTCAAGTCTAGTGTCAGTGTGCTAAAACCACAAAGTAGATGCTCAAGAGGCTGCCAACCCAGAGGAAAAAACTTTTCAAAGTCTTTTCATGTTCAGACTTCCAAGACAGGCATCCTCATCCAGCAATGGCTCCCTCCAAGGTACAACCCCATGGAGCTCCTTCTCTCTATATCAATGGCCACTGAGGTACTCATATGATAGGATATTACAAAAAAACCTCCCACACTGATGCTTTAAATATTGCCTCCACACTTACACTAGTTATCTTGAAAAAGTCAGGTCTAATTATATCATTTTACTGCTAAAACTTATGAAATAACTTGATATTGTTTGATAGGAAATAATAACTTTATATCCAGAAATGGTAAAAATCTAAACTCCTCAGGCTGACAGCTGAGAACTTTATCAGTCTACAAAGTCTACATCTTCATGCCGTCCAGTTGTTTTTCCTATCCTGTTATTCCCTTGATTTTCCGAAGTACATCCCATCCTCAAACAAATCTTGTGCTTCTGTGAAAACTCCAGTATCCTCACCAAAAATACAGCTTTCCACTATCTGCATGCTGAACACTTTAAATACCAATTTGTCCCAAGTCCTTGGGCAGAGTTATCTGTGCTCATCCATCACATTGTGTAAGACAGTCCTCTTCACACAATGAATGAGTCATTTTGACTCTCTGATATTTTCCAGCACTGTACCAAACACTGAAATACTATATAAGCACATGAGAAAATCAGAAACCCAGTTCTGGAGCTCACGGTCTCTAATTAGAGGATGAAAAAATCAGTAATGTAAGTATCCTTTAAAGGGATATAGGCTGCAGATGAAATACAGAAATAGAATGCTTGGTTAGCATTGCAAGACCCTCAGTTCAATCCTTAACCTTGCTCTCAATAATAAAATTACTACAGTGGAGAGACACATGGGCTATAAGAATAAATAACAGGTGTGTTAAGAAGATAATGGAAGATTAATTGCAATCTGATGAAAAATTAGGTAAAGGGGAGAGGAGTCATATTCAATCACAGGTCTTCCTACCCATTATAATTTTAGAAATATCTATATTGCTAATTGCTATACTGTAGTAGTCTAAGGACAATGGCAGTGTGAGCATTACAAAGCAGAAATTTTTAGAGCAATTTGACAGATAAAGCTTACAGATCTTGAAATTTACGTAAGTCAAGGCTACATTTTATGTCTCTTTTATTTCTTTTAATTTTTAGTATTTCATTTTTATTGTACTAATAAAAGTATTACTCCATGGTTGATCAGAATTTTAACAAACAACTGGTCTTTCTTCTTAGGTGGTCTGTCCTTCTCAGAGAAGAATGCTTTAAAAGGGCATTTGCTGGAAAATAGAGTCATACAAGGCAAAACAAAAGTGGAAATTTTGTCAAGCACGTACAAGAGATCTGAAGGCAGCAATAGCTAACTCACAATGGCTAAGGTACGATTAGTGTTAGTACTTGCCAGGGAAAATGAGGAATGGAACCAGAAAAGACAGTTTAGTATCCTTCTCTGTAGGGGCTCCAAGTGATGGCTGATTGGAAAAGATGACCACATTAGAAAAATAATGAAGCAGAACTGGAGAGTTTAGGTAAAAGGTGATTCCAAGAAGCCAGGATGCTAAAAAGTTTCACCAGGTCGAATGCAAATGTAAGAACAGATTGAATGGAAAATGTCATCTAGATAGGCTGGGATGTAGCTCAGTTGACAGAGTACTTGCCTAGAATGTAAAAATCCTGAGTGTAATCACTAATACTGCATAAACCAGGTGTGGTGATACATGTCTGTAACCCCAAGCATTTGGTGGGTGAAGACAGGTAGACCAGATGTTCAAGACCATTCTCAGGATATATAGACAGTTCAAGGCTATCCTGGGTTACATGGAATCTTGTCCCAAAAATATATCTGAATATGATTCAGGGGACATCATTAGCTCTAGGAAAAGCAATATGATGGGGAAGTGAGAATAACCTGAAAATATTAGAGAATGAAGAAGTTAAAGAATAGAAACAGGAGCTAGGGAACTGGGGATGGATAGAGGTGGCACAAGCATCTTGTAGTTGTAGCCATTACAGTTTCTTTTTCATGAAAGTTGACTCCTGTTGACTATAAAAGAAAGAGAGAATATAATTAACTTTTCTTTTTCAGGAAAGTGGATGAGTTTGGTTTAAGAAAAGAAGGCTAACTTAACCTCCAAGACATAGTATTGTTGAAATAGTCTATAGACTCTAAGCTGGCTCCTCAGGAACTATTAAATAGAAGTTGGATGTGAAGAAGGTAGCTGTCTCATGGGAGTGAGGTGTGGACAGTAGTATCTGTGGAAAAAGATGCCATAGTGAGCCAAGAGGAAAAGTACCATGGCTATAAGGGCACTTCGGACATCGATGTTTCAATAAAATATGTAATCCCCTTATCTTTCTTGTTATCATTTCCTTAAGCATTTTCAATTTATTCTTCAAAGTTCACTTTGAAGAGCATATGTCACATTTCCCTTCTTTTGAGACAGAGGAGAAGCCTTTGAACTTCCAGTGTTTTCCCACTGTAAGATATGTACATCCTCGCATTTGTTTCTATTCTTCTACTTCCCAGAGCACACCACACCTTACTGATTTGTCTGCTGATTGCTGTGCCTGCACGGATGTGCTACTTCTTCTCAAGTCATCAGCCCTGCAGCAGCTTGCACAAACCAGCTTTTCTCAAGGACAAGAATGGGGCAGAGAATAAGCCAGAGTAGGCCCAGGTTCAAGTTGAGTTTGTCCCCAACACTCAACTAAATTAGATGTAGCATGAATTGTATTTCCAGCATTTGGCCCTTAGCCAGCAATACTGACTTTGAAGTTTCAGGGAGCTCCAAAATGGAGGGCTTGAAATGCCAGATGCTCAACTGATGGTGCCTGTTGTCTCTCACTCTGCTCACCTCATACAATCCGCTTGCCCACAAGTCTTATCACAAACAGCTCTACTTGTCATGCTGTATATATGCATACCCAGGCCACCTTGTTATACTGTGGAATCTACATATTTAGAAACCCTTCTCTTCCCCTCCTAAATATCATCAACCTAAAGAATCATTAGCTAGACCTTTAAGAATAATGACACTTGCTTTTTGAGCTGGGATCATAGACTGGCAGCCCACAGATGGAATCCAGCTGGCAGATATAATCTTATTTGGCCCACACAATTTTTAAAGATAAGAACACTTCATTTAAAAATCTTTCTAGCTTCCTTTTATAAAAAGTCAGATCATCTGACAATTCTTGCTGGTAATTTCCTTCATGGTGAAGACTGACAGGATTTGCTCTGTGTCTGTTCCTTAGATGGGATTGACTGTACCTTCTCGATTCCAACCTGTGTTAGACTGAGCAGCCCTCACTAGAGTATGAGGGCTCCTGGCCACTGTCCCTGGCTTTAGAATAACTGTGTAAAATTGAACTAATAATTTTTTACATCTCATTGTTTAGCATGTAATTTTTAGGGGTTGTAGGTCTCTCTTTTCTTGTTCCCTCAAATGTGGATTTTCTGTTTATCTTGTATTTCACCTTTTTGATTCACCTTTTCCATTTCAGACACTTTTATTAGTATGTTTAAAGGACAAAGGACACTGTAAAAACACTTTTATTTCATCATAAAAACTTGAAGCCTTCTTTACCTGAATTTTTAAGTTTTCAAAGATGGAAAGTTATTAAAATAGCTTATAATATGATTAGATAACTGAAATAATGAAGTCATTGGTAGAATGCATTAAGCCTTAAAACAATATTACTATATTATCACATTTAAAAAATTAGCAGTGGCCAATGTATCAGCAAAAGAAATCAAGCTACACAGCAGAAGATTTTTAACAAACTCATTTTTTTCTGTGTCTCATTTCTTAAAAAGAAATATTCATAGTGTTTTGGATATGCAAGAAAAATATAAAGTGTTCTTTCAGAAAATATTTAAATACAGTTTCCCAAATGAAGGAATTTACAGAGAATACACATAGCTGTGGGGCAATTCAATTGAAGACTTCAAAATATATTAGGATGACCCAAGAATTCATACTGATAAAACATGTTAATTTGAGCAGCACCTTAGTCATTGCCTGTTGCATATTCTTCTGACACTCAGGGTCATTAGGAGACATCATTACTCATCTATAATCGTGGTGCTTAAGAAACAGTCTAACCATGTAGCAATATTGTCTCCATGAGGACGTAGATTATAACTTCTTCATTGTTACATACCCAGAGGACTGGTATAATGACTGAATTTATACATAACAAAAGCAAGACTTAAGACAGTGTTCCAGGCAAATTTCCACAGCTCTTGAAATCAAGTAAAACCTTTCTTAATATCTATTTAGTTTACTAACATGAAAATCGTGAAAATAGTGTAATTAGAGGGGAAAGATGGATATCACAAGACAATTTTAATAGGTCATTCTTTTTAAAATGTTTGTCTTGTGCTATGCTTCATTTACACACACACACACACACACACGCACACACACACTGCAAGGAATAATGAGTTTAAGTCTTTTTTTTTTCATAGCAAATGCACCCTGATAGATTCTAAAGGCTGCCCTCTGACTTCATTAAGTTTCATTAAATTTAAAGGAAATTATCTCATCAACATAACATAGTCATTTAGTTTTAGTATATTTATCATTACAATTGCATGCAATTATTGTTAGCTACTTTATAGAAGCAATATTTATACCTAATGATATGGCATAGACAGCTATTATTCAGTATTCCACATGGTTCTTTCAACTTCTTGAACTAACATTCATAATATAGCAATAATAATACCACTAAAGTTAAATGTATATAATTTCTTTATTTTCCTAAGAAGTCAAATTGTTATTGAGTTCAAATTTTTCAGATTCAAAAAAAATAAGGCAATTAATGACAAATATTGCTAACTGAGTAAGTGTCTCCTGAATGACTCCAGGACCAAATGAATCTCTGCAAAACTTGGTGTTTTTAAAACTGAAAGTTATAGTTTATTAGCTCATCCTTGTATGATAGGAGTGGCGAATACCAACTAAATAATTTTTAATGAGTTATCTCAACGAAGTAAAAATATGTCTCCTACCACAGTACATACAGAGGGTTCTGCTACTGAGGAAACCATTCACCCTCTAGGATTACCAAACTAAGAAACAAACGGGTACTCCATCCAGTTTGGGACAATGTTTATCCCCATATGTCACAGATTAAAGACTCATGGCATTGGCAGTGGGGTGGATAATAGTTTTATACTCAACTAGAAGACCCAGGTCTTGTTGGTTCATGATTAAAGGAGGAGTCCCTTGGAAGAATGTTTTTATTCCATTCATTCCTGTCTGTGAACTGAAGAGCTCAAGAGAGGCTTATTGGCTAGTGAATATTACAGAAGAGGCTGTTCAGTTCCAGTGGAAAAAGAAAAAGAGTGTATACATTGGAAGAATCTGAATGAAGCCCACCACAATGTCTTCCTTGCCACTCAATGAAGCTACTTCACAGAGAGTCACAAAACCAAGCAGGGAAGTAGGAAGAGAGTGACATCATCACAAGAGTGGGCACTGGGGAAATCTGTGCTCCTGGTTTATAACAATGGAACACGCCTTTTAGACTTAAGGTATCTTCTAGGTATGTGGTATTGGTAGTTTCATTAATTCATGCTTATATTTCTAATCTAAATATTCTATTTTTGTTCACTTCATTTTCTTTCAAAAAAAGAAAAGTCCTTTAATACCAGATCCAAACAAAATATGTCCTACAAATCCTGAAATTGGCCCATCAACCACTTTTATGTGAGTCCTCTCAGAGCAAACTAAACCTTATTACATTTTATTGCAAAGCTTTTGTTAAAAAGAGAAACATCTTTGCATGAGAAGAGAAAATGAGAAAGTATACATGAATGGAGTGCTTCATGTGTGGGATACAAACCATATCAGGACAGAGATGTGCTACAGAGAAGCAGAGACTAGATTATCTGCATCTGTGATAACCCATCACCCCGAAAATAAAAATAGTTCGTTGACATGTAGAAAGGAAAGAACTTCAATACAGACAGGCTTTTACTAAGTTTCTGTTCAAAACTTTCAAAAGCACCAACATCCTCCACAGTTAAATTTGTCTTTGATGGTCTTTATGAACCTGGTGCCTCCTAACCATCTAATCCATCAGCTTCTGCTCCTGGAGAGAAATTTCACTTTGGATTCTTTGGATTGAGGATAGCTGACTACCCTTTTGCTATGTACTCTCCAAAACCATTTTCTCATTCCATACCTTTAAAAAAGAGAAATACAAGGTTTCATTTCAAATCTTTTATATTACTTAATTTTTTACTTATCAGGCTGGAGAGATGGCTCAGCAGATAAGAGCACTGATTGCTCCTTCCGAGGTCCTGAGTTCAATTCCCAGCAACCAGATGGTGGCTCACAATCATCTTTAATGGGATCTGATGCCCTCTTCTTGTGTGTCTGAAGACAGTGACAGTGTATTCACATACATAAAATAAATAAATCTTTTTAAAAAATAGTCTTTCTTACCATGATAACCGCAGCCTTGGCTGCTTCAGTAATGGAAGCCTTTTCCAAGCCACACCCACATTGTTGGTTCCACTTCCCACATACCAATAACTGAAATGAATAGAATCCAACATCTTCTACTTAAATACTTTTAAACAGTGACAACATAATAACAGATGCTTGTTACATTGTTTATAAAATGTTTTGTCAATCAACCCCCATACCTATGTTCACTTGATCTTTGACAAAAGAGCTAAAACCATTCAGTGGGAAAAAATACAGCATTTTCAACAAATGGTGCTGGTTCAACCAGAGTTCAAAGGTACAAAGTTCAAGTTCAAGTGGATCAAGGACCTCCACATAAACCCAGATACACTGAAACTAATAGAAGATAAAATGGGGAAAAAACTCGAACACATGGGCACAGGGGAAAAGTTACTGAACAGAACACCAATGGATTATGCTCTAAGATCAAGAATTGACAAATGGGACCTCATAAAACTGCAAAGCTTCTATAAAACAAAGGATATTATCAATAGGACAAAGCGGCAACCATCAGATTGGGAAAAGATCTTTACCAATCCCACATGTGATAGAGGACTAACAGCCAAGGTATACTAAGAACTGAAGAAATTAGACTCTAGACATCAAATAACCCTATTAAAAATGGGGTACAGAGCTAAACAAAGAATTCTCAACTGAGGAAACTCGAATGGCCAAGAAGCACCTAAAGAAGTGTTCAACATCCTTAGTCATCAGGGAAATGCAAATCAAAACAACCCTGAGATTCCACCTCATACCAGTCAGAATGGCTAAGATCAAAAACTCAGGTAAGAGCATATGCTATCGAGGATGTGGAGAAAGAGGAACACTCCTCCATTGTTAGTGGGATTGTAAGCCGGTACAACCACTATGGAAATCAGTCTGGCAGTTCCTCAGAAAATTGAACATAGTGTTACCTGAGGACCCAGCTATACCACTCCTGGGCATATACCCAAAAGATGTTTCAACATACAACAGGGACATATGCTCCACTATGTTCATAGCAGCCTTATTTATAATATCCAGAAGCTTGAAAGAACCCAGATGTCCTTCAACAGAGGAATGGATACAGAAACTGGGGTACATTTACACAATGGAGTACTACTCAGCTATAAAAAACAATGAGTTCATGAAATACTTAGGCAAATGGATAGAACTGGAAAGTATCCTCCTGAGTGAGGTAACCCAATCACAAAAGAACACACATGGTATGCACGCACTGATAAGTGGATATTAGCCCAAAAGCTCACAACACCTAGTATACAATGCATAGACCACATGAAGCTCAAGAAGAAAAAGGAAGACCAAAGTGTGGGTGCTTTCATGCTTCTTAGAAGGAGTATCAAAATACTCAACCATTCAATTAAAAAGAAAAAAATAAGTGATCATGAAAACACCAAATTATTCAAACCAATTTTGAATATAAATTTGAATATAAAGTGATCAGTAAAAATAAAAATAATAAAATAAAATGTTCTGGCAATTGACTATCTAGGTCTCTGACTGTTACTGTATGAATCAAATCATATGATTTATAAAACAAATAAATAAACTTTCAAAGAAAATGTTTTTGACAAACAAGTAGCTCAATGGTCTTTCACTTCACTGCAAGATGAAGTAGTAAAGCAAACCAAACAAACAAACAAACATAAGATTTGTCCATTATGGACTGTGTTCATTATGGACTGTGTGCTATCATCCTTCCCATGGCGGGTTCTCCCATTCTGTCACTTTCACAAAAGTTGCATTTAAACCCGTCCACTTGCTATGGTATATATTACCACATCAACACATGTACAAAAAAAGCCCGAGAAATCCCCTGAGAAAGCCTAGGAAAAAATCCTTTCTGCAAATCATAAGCCAACCGGCAGGATTCCCCAGCCAGACGGCAAGAACACAAGAATATTCCTTCTTATGTCTCAGAACCTCAGAGACTCGATTCTCTTTCTTCTTTTACTGGGTGGTTTCAAATTTTGTCATTTGAAAATAATTGAGAATAACAAAAAGAAATCTAAAATGACCACTGGTCAGCTTCCCTACCTGTGTCTTCAGCCAGTTCTGTGTAGATAGGGCTGAAAGGATTTTCTTCCTTCACCATACAACCTTTTCAGGGCTGCAGGCTGGAGTCCCCGTGGCTTGTATCTGTGCCTGCTTGATCACTTTCCCTGCAGCCAGAGAGAGGGGACAGAGAAGGGGATACCTGACCAGATCAGTTTCCTCTGACTTGTGAAGTATCCACCCTGGGAAACCAGAGGTTCAAGGTCACATCTCTTAAATCAACACAGGAAGAAGAAAGGGTATCTTGTATAAAACAGAGATAATGTAACCAAAGGGCAGAGAGTTAGCCTGAACGTCCACTGCAGGTATTTTTCTGGGGATTGGTCTTACTGTGTGAAAACCTTATACTGGTTGCATTAACCCAGTTTAGAATTGAGTTTTAAAGACCTGCTTGCCCCAACACATCTCCTTAGACAATATCCACAATTTCTCAACATCACGGGTAGTTTTTTGTTTGATATATTCTTTCTAGGAATTCTGTATTACAACCAATCCAGATGTTAACTGAGGTTTTGTTCATCCTGATTTTTCTTAAACCTACATTTGGATTTGTAGTGATGAGTCTCAAAGGAATAGAGTATTTTCCTAAAGATTCCAGGTAATATTTAAAGAATCTACATTTTTCTGGCCTTACCTATCTCATCCTGTGGTGGTTTGAATGAGAATGGCCTCTATAGGTTCATATGTTTGAATTTTGATTCCCAATTGGTGGACTGTTTATGAAGGATTATAAGGTGTGGCCTTGTTGGAGAAGTGTTACTGGGCTTTGAGGTTTCATGTGACCATACCAGACCCAATCTCACTCTCTCTGCTTCCTACTCATGAAACAAACATAAGCTCTCAGATACTGAACCAGTACCCTGCCTGCCTGCCTGCCTGCCTGCCACCATATTCCCCTATAGATAAGGGTGTGCTCAACCATAGTAATGAATTCTTATTCTGAAATTATAAGCAAGCCCCAGTTAAATTCTTTGTTTTATAAGTCATCTTGATCATAGTATCTCTTCACAGCAACAGACTAGTAATAGAGGCACATATCTGATGTGATTTTTCAATTTCAATGTTTCATTTACATGTCCATTGATAATCCATTCACCAAGCATGCTGGAAATTCAGTTAACTTTCAGCTTGAAGATTTGAGTGGTGTTATATGAAGAGAATCTTCTAGGATCTTCTTGCCAACCTTTCTTTTCTTCTCCAACAACCGCAAACAGTTGCCATCTATCTGTTTTTTTCTTTCTCTCCCCCCAAAAGTGGTTCCTATATTCTTAGTCATGGTTGCTTGCTGAGTATTTTGCATTGACTGAGCATATGATTATATGTAGAATTTTTGTTCTAGCATGATTTCAATATATTTCTTCCAACATTAAGGGTTTCTCTAGCAAGAAATTCCACTTTTATAGCCAAATACCTTGTATATGATTGTGTCTGGCTTGAGTCTGGGCAGATCTTGTATATGATGCCACTCAGTTCTTATGTTCAGTTGCCCTGCTGTGTCTGAAAAACACTTTCCTTATAGTTAACTACCACCTCTAGCTCTTACACAATGATTTCTGAGCCTTGAGATGAGTGAATGTGGAACAGATACCCCATTTTTGGCTAAGAACTCCATGGACTCATTTTCTCTGCACATCAACCAGTGATGGATCTCTGTGTTAATTGTTATCTGTTGAAAAAAGATGTTTCTCTGATGAAGATTGAAACACATACTTGTCTCTAGATATAATGATAAACCATTAGGATTTGTTTTAATGTTGTGTCCATTCAGCAGAGGGAAAGTAGCATGTTGTCCCCTAGTACCTATGACCTGGCTAGCCACAGGTTCTTGATCCTGATCTTGACAACATTCAAACCATGATAAAATGTCTTTTCATTTCTTGTGATATTGATTAATATCTTTCAACATTTTGTGAATGTCAAAATGTAGGTTTCACTTTTGATCAACTTCTATGAATTTTATCCTTTTTCATGATATTATAAATTGAACTATTATGCTAATTTTAGTTTGCTGTGAAAAATATTTGATGTTCAAATATTTATCTTATACTTTCTCAACTTCCTGAGATTCTTTATTAATTCCAATAATATTACTACATTCCTTAAGCTTTACTGTGCACATTTATGCCATCTGGCAATCAATTTGCTCAGTTTTCTTCACAATCTAGCTGCCTTGAATGTCATATCCCTGTCCATCTTGGTTAGTCATGTATTAATGGCTAGTCTATCTTAATATATTTCTTTCTCAGCCTAGAGCCAACCCTCACAACTCAATATAAAAGCAAGTAATCTAAGTTATTTAAACAGACAAAATTCTACTTAGACTTTTTTTCTCCAAGGAAAATGCAGAAATGATAAAAAGAAAATGTTCACATCACTAGCCACTAGGGAAATGTAAAATGTTATGGAATGAAGGCTACTTCACACCCAGGAGTGGGTAGCAATGGTGCTGAGAAATTTTTCATTTCAAAGGAGTTACGATGGATAGGTATAACTCTTTTATTAAATTCAAAGCATTGGGGATTCTGGTGGTTGTTCCTTAAAATACTAGATGTTTAAAGGCTTTAAACATAACAAATTACTTTGAGAGTTTCCAAAAATATCACTAATCCAACCAGTATTACATTGTGCTACAAAGGGATTTCAAGTTTACACAAATGTTTATTGCTGGTAGTATAACATGTGATGTGTGTGATGTGAACAATCACTTTGGGTGGATTTTTTTTTCTCCCAAGTAGAAGGTGATACAGTTGCAACTGTTTGGCTCAGTATGTTATTTACTTATACTAGAACTTTTGTCTGTGTAGCTAGTTCCTCTATAATTGGCCTGAAGTTAAAATAAATTGACAGTAGGCAATCAACTAAAACTCAGAAAACACCAGTCTTGAAAAGCTTCACTTGAACCTAATTTACAGGATACAAACTCATGGCTTTTAAGATGGTATTCCACTGTCAATCACCAAGATGCAATACCAAGTACACTCAGACATTCTGAAACCAGAATCAAACTACATATGCCTTTCTACCTAGCCTAAGTCATGCTTTTCATCTGTCTGTCATAGCTTTTGTATTGTAGTCTCCCCGTAGCCTACCCATGGCTTTATCTGGGCCAACTCAGACTATGGCATTTTCATTTATGGATTTCTAAATATTTTGTGTCATTTTCAATGGCTTTCTTACAATTTTAATTATTCATTTTATGCAGCATTTTGTCTTAGAATTTTTACTATACTTATTTTATCATACTTTCTTTTGTAGTCACCTGATGATTTAATAAGAAAGGAGATAAAAATGTGTAGACATCTGTTCATGGTTTGTTTTATTTTTCAGTATAAAGAGAAGAAATGTAGACAAGAAGCTTATAAGACCCCTTTGGGAAAATCTCTAATTCTGTTTTGAGGATTTGTACATTAGGCATGATTCCCCACATCTAGGGCAAGGATAGCTGTATTTTCTCTCTCATCATTGAAAAGCAAACCGACAGCCATATCTCACCTATTTTGTTTCTGTGTACTACATCTTTTCATAACCATTGCTATAGTCCTTCTTCCACCTTTATATCTTATTCCTACTTTTTATTAAATTGTGAGATGGTTATTTTATTTTAAAATTACTTTTATTAAGAATATCATACATGTGCATACTGTGTTTTGATCAAATCCACCTCAATCAGTTTCCCCAAATTCTCTACCACTTTTTTCCTCTTGACTTTATGGGCTTTGTTTTTAAACCCACTGAGCTCACTTGGTTGCTACATGGGCATGGTTATACAGTTCTCTACTGGAACATTATTGCCTTTCCAGGAACACATTCCTGAAGAACACTGTTTATGAGAACACACATATATACACAACACACACACACAGACTTCCATACTGAGATTTGGGATGATTTGATCATCCATAGGTCTTGAACCTGGAGTCACAGATGCTGTGAACTCATGTGAACAATGGCCTTGTTATGCCCAGCAAATACTGGTCTACTGAAGATATCTATTATCTCTAGGTCTTGCAATGACTCAGAGAGATCATGAAGTATATCTTGGTTTCTATTCCTGTTGCATTGATAAAATATTCCTACAAAAGCAACTTAAGGGAAGAAGAGTTTATTCTGGATCAAAGTTCAAGACCGCCATGGCAACCATACCTTCATACAGCTGGTTACACTGCATCCACACTCAGAAGGCAGAGATGATGAATGTATAATCTTTCTCAGCTCCTTTCCCCATACAGAGCCCCAGCTCCCAGCCAGGAAATGCAGCACCCACAGTGGATATATCTTCCCATGCCAATTAATTCAATCAATGTACTCCCCAGAGGTATACCCAAAAGCAAATTTCCCTGGTTTTCCTGGACTCTGGTCAAGTTGGCAACTAATACTATCATGAGAACAAAGAAAAACCTAAAACATTACAATTCTGCATAAATAAAAGCAGGTAGCACCATAAGAAAAAAATCACTTAAGAAAAACAAGATCGTCCCTGGTACATGAGGAATTCATATGAAAGGAAAGCTATGAAAAACTTCTGTTTAAAAGCTGGGGTAAGATATATGTGGCTGGCTAATATACACATAAACATTCAAGCTTAGAATTCAAAGCAATACAAATCAAAGAAATATTTTATTCTCAGAAAAGCAATGAAATAAAAATATTCATACATTGTTTTCAATTCCTATTATTTCTCACAAATCACAGGTTCTACAGGTCTAGAATTCTGAAAAGGATACAGGAGAACAAAGTGTGTTCCTGTTTCACAGTAGTATCTGGAGCCTCAGACTCAAAAGCTCAATGATCCCCAAGGCCAGGGACAGGAAGCATCAAGAGATGGGATAACTTTGACTACCAGTGTTACCCACTTACTGAGGGCTTGGATACTATCTGGTATAAGAGACCAGGAACTCTGCCTTTGAGGGCCTCTCTTGCTATATGGTAGCCCTGTCTTCCAGAAAACAAGGTCCCAATGAGGCAGGTGGGAAGTAGAATGCACAGGTCTCACAGTTCCCATAACATCAAGTCAGTGGAAGTAACTCGCTAACTTGCCTAGGTTCCAACACACTTCACTCCCCAAAGAGGGGGATGCTAAAGCCCTATTTATGGAGATGACATGGAGTGGGAAATGCTGTTTTAGCCACCCTCACAAGATCCAATCTGCCACTGAGGCAAAATGAATATGCTCATAGACTGCCAAGTGTAAATTAGCATCTTTCTAAAAAGTGAATTGGCAATGTAAGCGGGAAGCTTTGAATATGCCCCAACCTTTATTTGTGACATGATTTCTCCCCAAAACATATCATGATTGAGGAATGGATAGAACATTTCATAGCTCAAATATATCAATTTGTAATATTTTAAACATAAAGTATTAGGGCTTTATGGTATCTTATTATTGCCTTTTCTCCTGTAGTAAGTTTTACTAAGTAAATTCAAGATACCATGTACAAAATTTTTCAACAAATAAGTACCACCTACCTAGAGGTTGACCAGTCTGGTCACTGTTCCTGTTACCAGCAGTTTAAATCTACTGGAGAAGTAGGTATCACAGAAATAATTATATAATTTGCCTTATAAACTTTAAGAAATACATTTAAAATAATGTACACAAAATTATGGGAGGATTTCAGATTAAGTTATCTTCATGAAGACTCAAAGAATTGATATTTAAATCAAGAACCAATGAACACTGGAATTGTGCTGAGCATGGTAGTTCACTCGTCTATACTGGGCAGAATTTGGGTAAGAAGATGCTGCGAAATTGGGACAGAAGGATTGCCTGTGAGTTTGAGGCAAGCCTGGGTAAAAGAGTGAGTTAGTCTTTGCCTCTCTCACCTCTCTCCTCTCTCTCTCTCTCTCTCTCTCTCTCTCTCTCTCTCTCTCTCACACACACACACACACACACACACACACACACACAGAGATACACACATGCACATGCATGCACAGAGGAGAGGCAGTGGGAGAATTCACAGGAAAGCTCTGAAGCACAACACAGTTTGGCATATTGAACAAAAAGAAGGCTGTCATTTGCATAGTATACTAAGGGTAGAAAACAGGAAGAAGATCTATAGATGAAAATTCAAATCCAATACAATCCAGGGTTGTATATCCCTGTTAAAAATTTTACATTTTCATGTAAGCACGAACATTTTTGGAAGAACTTAGAGCTCTCATTGATTCTGACTCTACTCTTACAGAGAAGATAAAGAAGAGGCTACTTGTGTGTTCATTGCAATAGTCTACATGAATGATAGTGGCTACAGTGTGTCAGCAGCAGAAATAACATACATATTGGTAATAATTAAAATTTATCCCATTTTTACATTGAAAACTACAAACTGTAGCTATACCACTGATAATCATGTAAATGGGTACTTAATTTTTTAGAAGACTTTGGATTATACTAATCTTTTAATGGATCATTCCCTTTACGCTATCAACTCCACTTTTAGCCATATAGGAAGAATAGTCGTAGATACGTAAAAAGAATTAGAAAGGGAATAACCATGATCTGAGCAGGATGACACCAATAGACACAACAAAGTGGATTGGGAAAGCTCAGAGAACCTCAATGCTAAGCAAAGAACTATAGGCAACTATGGAATGCTCAGAGTAGGAGAGACAGTTCTCCCCGGGAAAGAGCACATCAGTAAGTTATCTAATACCAAATAGTCATCCCTGAAAACATACATACAAGTAACATTATATGAACTGAATGGGCTGTAATTATATATATATATATGAATGAATATACATATGTTTGTGTATGTATATATACATATATATTCACATATATTTATGCAACAATATTTAAATAAAAGGAGACCATAAATTTGAGAGAGAGAGAGCAAAAGGGTATAGGGAAGTGTTTGGAGGGATACAAGGTAAGGAGAAAATGACCTAACTATATTATAATCCCAAAAAACATACACATTTTAAAAAGGAGGAAAATAAAGAGTTAATTGGACAATGGCATTATAACTAAAATCAGACATTGTATAAGTAGTTTTCTGACCTTGGTTTTTAGATAAAGTTTTCAACAAAATGTTGAGAGACCTTTGGAGAAATGGGCTATTCAGAGACTCGAAAGGGAAATCCAGGTTGGGCCTGGAACAACAAAGTTTTCAAAAATTTAAAGGACTAGGGCTCACCTACCAAAAGATGACAGGGATCAACATGAGAGAGCCCCCAGTGGTCAAATCTGGGGCAATCTGTCACACAGTGTATGAAATAAATACACAGGAGTCCACAGTGATACAACTGTATATGGTAGATGCAACAGATGAGGGATAGCACAGTCAGTGCAGCATACAGTAACTATTTATATGGCCACAATGATGGCTGAAGTAATGAAAAGGGACCACAACAGGTAGCAACATAGTATAAAATGTACATATGTCCATGATGATATGAATGTACAGTTGAGACAATGAAGAGGAGATACATGGCAAATGCTTCCTAAAGACAATTTCAAATAACACATACTAAGGGACACATGTGTCTAACCTTTTCCCTTATCTCCATCTTCAATGAGTATGGACCACACTTAATGACTTTGGATTTCATAAAAAATGACGAAGTTACCTTTACAGTGGAGAACATGCTATATGCCACCATGGCTGAGTTATCAAGGTTAATGTTGCCAGTGGTGATGGTGAATCCTGTACGTTCCTAACACTATATGAGGAAAGCTCTTTGCTTCCATTCTTAGCAAAAGCTATAATTGTATTAAAACCATGAAAGAAGATAATCAGAAGATCTCAAATGGAGAGATCTCCTGTGAAACATCTGACTAATACTTCCCAAACATAACAGGTGGCATAAAACAAGGTCTGAGAAGATGGCCAGACAGGATATTGAATCTTGGACTAGTAAAAGCTACACCAGTGGGAATACTAGTATAGTCCTCTACACTGCTAAGGTTGTATAGTAACATTGTACCAATGTAGAAGAAGCTCTAAACTTTCACAAATGGATTATGGCTTGTAAACTATTCATGAATGAGAAAATGAGGTGATGAATATTTTGGGATTCTCTGGATTATCTTAGTGAATTTTCTGTAAAAAAAAAAATCCCTAAATAATAACTTTCCTTGGAGAACAAAACTTACAACAATGTTATCTGAAATACTAGAATAGCACCCCTAAGATAGCTGAAGAACTGTCAGGAGTCAGAGCAGAGTTACCTTGTTGGTGATTTATCATCCACACTATTTTCTCTCTGAATCTCTATGCTGTTTGCATATTTATGTTTGCCTGGCAATGATAATCTTCTTCTAAAACACTTGAAAAATTCAGTAAGTCAGGTAGGAACCTCAGAAAAGCCCCAAAAATAGATTGGCTCGTATATGAGATGAACTATCATGGCTTCAAGACAAGATAGAAAAATTTATATTTTCAACTCAAAGATTGCTTCTTTAGAGATTTCAATGACTGGTCTATAAAAATAGTGTTTGTAGGTCTGAATGTCCACAAGAACAGTTTTCCTGCTATTGTATTACTACCCTATCATTCCACTCTCAAGGTGGCAACTTTATGAAGTTACTTCAAGGAGAGACATCAACAAAGCTACAAAACTTTGTAACACATTTTAAATGTTTTCTATGCAATAGTGTTACCCACTGGAGACTGGGGGCTTTGGTTAAGTTTCTACCTCTAACAAGAGCATTTCAAGCCACTACCGGATCAGTTCTTGTCACAAGGCTTAAAAAATGTAATACAAATACTGCAATGTGGCCAACAAAAATATCAGAAAATGCTGAGCCAGATGTGGTGGCTATTGCCTATAAATCCAGCAGTTGGGGGGCTGAGGTAGGGATACTTCAGCGTCAGAGTCTACCCCAAGTTCCAGGAAAGCCTTAACTACAGAATAAAACTTGTTTCTAAGCCAAAAAAGGAAAAGAAAAGAAAGGAAAGGAAAGGAAAGGAAAGGAAAGGAAAGGAAAGGAAAGGAAAGGA
>NW_021604719.1:3576910-3584297 GCF_004785775.1 Grammomys surdaster
GAAAGGAAAGGAAAGGAAAGGAAAGGAAAGGAAAGGAAAGGAAAGGATTTGTAGAACTATGTCAGAATGTGAAATGATAACCAATTATTTTTCTTTCTTTTATATGTAACAAATGACAAATGATACAATACACATCATTATTACACATTCACCTTAAATCCCCAATGTATTAGCTAGCTTTTGCATAAACTTACACAGCTGTGACAAAAATACTGAAGGGTTGGGATATGGCTTAACTGGTGTAGTTCTCTCCTATCATGTGCAAAGCCCTGAGACTGATCTCCAGCACCATATAAACAGGTGGTGATGGTGCACATCCTTAATGCCAACACTAGGTAAGTGGAAGTACACATAGCAAGTTCTAAACCAGAGAATAAATGAGACTTGTATCAGATAAAACATAAAATAAAATACCATAGAAAGCAATTTAAAGGATAAAGAGTTGCTGGAGTCACTGTTTCAGAGTGTTCAGTCTACAGTCTAGCCCCAATGTACTTGAGTAGAACATCTTGGTTGAGAGAGAACTTGACATAGAGAATTCTTGACTTCTGACAGCAAGCCAAGAGAAGATGGTAGGATTCAGAGACCAACAACTTCAGAAGAGAACTGTCCCAGTGACCCACTTCCTCCAGCGAGGCCCTATCTCCTAAAGTTTCCAAATTTCAAAAATAGACCAGGAGCTGTAGACCAAGCATTTAGCACATGAGTCTGTGAGAGACAGAACATCTGAGCCCTAACACCCAACACTTCTTAACAATAAACAACAGTGTAGTGATGCTAACATGAGTTATGAAGTTTTATGATCTTCTAGAACAGCCTTCCCATGCAGACTTTACACTGTTGAATGCACTAGAGTCTAAATTTCTCCTTTTGCCAAATTAATTTAATCAGCCTAAGTTCTGTTCAGGATGAACATTCTTCATGATTATTTCCTCAGAGCTGCCAGGTGTTGAGTAAAGCAGCTTTCACCAGAATTCTCTTAGATGCATGATAGCAGGATATTAAATCTTGTAGATGATACACAAAAGGAAAAAAAAACCCTTCTAGATTAAGAGATACTGATAAAGGTAACGGGATTGATCGTTATTTTGAGTTGAGAATTCAAGTAGCAAGGCTTGAGAGAGGACTAGAAGGCAGGCAACACGTGCTAGTTCTGGGAGCTGCGTGGGAACACTCTGCTTACTTATCCCATTTCAATACCAGCTTCTGTTTCCTGCAGTGCCTCAGAAGGTGGCAAATGCCAGCCCAAGGCTCGCTGCTGAGGAAGATCATCACCTCACTGCTTTGCAGTGTTTTTAAATGATTTTTCCAGGATCCAGGGGGTATTTTTATTCAATTTTTCAAAGCCTTCAAGAGAAAGCCTTTCAGAATGGAATATTTTATCAAAAAAGAAGGAGGGGGGGTTGGAATCCAAACAAGGCACATATACCAGGAGGGCAGCTTTAAAAACCCTAAATGATATTATATATGTGCAAACTAGGAAACGACCAAACTCCCTTTTCTCTACTCACTATTTCTCATCTTTGTTCTTTTTTGCTATCTTAACCTCATTTGGATCAGGATGCCCCCAGTGCCCTCCCTCCTATCTGTATACTCTAACATTATACCATCTACTTCAGCCACTGTTACTGACTCTGGAAGGCTTAACCTGACCCCACAGGACTGTTTCTTTGAAGGGGTATCTCCTAAACAAGAGAGCTGGTAACATTTCAGGTTGACATGGTGAATACATTTAAACATGCATGAGCCTTGACACCAGCGATCCAAATCTACCATCGTGCCTGACAGCTGATCCGTTTACTCACACACAGCACAAGTAGATGTCATCAGAACACAGATGAAGTTTTTTGATGCTTTAAAATACAGCAAAAGAAATACCTAACTCCTAAATGGACACTCTAAGAAAGTGCAGTAGTTATTTGCTCTGTGTATACTTTGCATGTCTTTTCCCTCTTGTAGAAATTCAGAAGATGGGAACCATGAAGTTGGATTCTGAATACACAAAGTCCTCTCTGCCTTACTTGTAAGACATTACACATTGAAGAAAAGCTACATAATGAAGGTCTCCAATCATTAGGCAGAGTAAGAATTTTATAAGTCTCTCTTCCCAGACACAACAGTAGCCAAACTTCAAGAGAAAGTGATCAATAATTTTCTGACTACTCCAAATAGCTACCAAATTTCATCATGGAATTGCTCTTTCTCATTCCTTGGCACTGACATCCACCAACAGGAATTATTTGAGTTAGATCTCAATGAGTTACTAAAAAGACAAGAGCACAGAGCTGCAGAAATAACTCACAGACAGCATCAAGCCCATCGTTTATTTAGATAGAAGCAGAAAGCTTTCTGCAGAAGTCATGTGGCCAGTACAAAGTCATTGTATGGTGAGCAGTATTACTAACAAGTAGAATAGTCTCATTAAGTGTGTAAGGACTCCCAACAATAAAGAAAATCACTAAAGACACACACAAACTATGTTCATCCCTTTCCCTCTATGCCTATGGTCCCCAAAGTGTGTTCTTAGAGTCCAAGCAGCAGGGCCAGAATCACTTGGAACCTTTTTAGAAATTAATATTCTTAGACTCTACCCTGACCTACTAGCTCAGAAAGTATGAAGGTATAGCCCCATCACCCACAGTTTAATAATTCTTCTAGAGGATTTTCATGCACACAAAATTACGTGAAGGATTGCTTCATTTCCCACACCCTCTCCCAGGTCAACATCTTTTCTGCATTTTTGCTATCTATCTTAGATAACAAAGCTTTTGCTTTTGATAATTCTTGGTAAAGAATAGATTGCTATTTCTTAAATTTAATATGACTAATATTATGACTTAGGGAGTTTAGTAAAGTACAAGTTCTAATTCAGGAGGTCTGGAATAGGGTCTCAGACTCTGCCTTTCTAATAAGTCTATAGTGGTGTTGATAATATTAGAATGAACCATGATTTGAGAAACAAGAGGATAAAATAATTTAACTTTGACTAATTTTCAAACGTGGGAATAATGATTGTAGATTAAGAAAGGATGAAAATGACAATGTTCAATTATTTCTATCCTCATTCAGTGTCTCTCAATCCTAGTAAATCCTGATCTTTATTTATAATAGGGAAAATAATCATGCATTTTTTTCTAACTACTTATTAGCTGCTGGACAGTGGTAGAGCCAAAGTGATGTATTTAGAACAGGACATGAAGCTGAGCAGGGTGATATTAAAACCTTTGTAAGAAAGAGCAGGCCAAGGGAGTAGCAGTCTCAGCCCCAGGAAGGATGGTCAAGAGGAGAAAGAGACATGGTACTAAAAGGTACCGGTGAGGTAGGAGATGCCAAA
The DNA here is from genome assembly GCF_004785775.1 of Grammomys surdaster. Taxonomy (NCBI): domain Eukaryota; kingdom Metazoa; phylum Chordata; class Mammalia; order Rodentia; family Muridae; genus Grammomys; species Grammomys surdaster. The sequence continues at coordinate 3,580,245 of NW_021604719.1, forward strand.
AATAAGCATAACTAGCTTCACAATTTTAGTATGAGCCAACTCAGGAAAACTGTATAGAAGAAAGACATTTAATCAACCAGTTGGTACATAAGAGCCAAACTTTTATCTCTACCCAAGATATACGTCTTGGCTTTTATCTTAAAACTATCCTCTGTGTTGTGGTTACTGAAAACAGTAATCGTTGACCTGTCTTCCTTAAAAAGAAAAACAGAAAAAGAAGAAGCCCTTTTTCTCATTCTTCTTTCTTTCTTTATGTCAGAAACTTTGCTTAGAAAAATATTTTCTGCACAATTGCTGATGAAGAACTAACCCAAGTGCCTCACATCAGAAATGTTGCTGATCTCTACACAAGGCCACAGGTGATTGCCATGGGGCTTGGCCGAGTCCCCAGAGTTTGTGGCAGAGCAGTCAGCACCAACATGGCAAATGCACAAGAGGAGTCTCTTGTTGGAGAGCTGTTGGCAATAAGAAGGCAGCTCATCGTAGAGCTGCTCTCTACCATCCGTCCTCATTTCCTTTCGACTGGGAGTCCTGGAATGCCAGTAGCAGCTATGTCGTCCAAAGTTTAAAGGATAGTTAAAAGGAGAATGGGAGAACAGGCACCTGACTCATCCCAGTATAAATGTAACACCAGACACAGGGTGACCATCCAGAGAGGACTCAGTGTTACTCAGGTTGAATCACCATTGCTGTCATAGCAATATCATACATAGATCTAAAGAGAATGATATCTCAGAGTATGTTAGCTACCAAATACTGGGTCCATCTTCTAACAGAATCAAACTTGTAGCTCTAGTTTGCCACTGATCAGAGTCAGAATGAAGGAAAGCGTCTGCACATTCTCAGTGTGACTTTAGAAACATGGAATTTGTGAACAAATTATAAATTCAGCAAAGCTGAATTATTCCTTAAGAAATGCAAAGGGCAAGACCAGAATGCTCTTTCAACGTCCTCTGTATTTTACTTGGTGATTTGACTTCATGTCTTGGGAACCTAGAACTCCAAGCCCATGCATCTCAATGCTGTTCAGCAGTTGAAATCTGTGTCGATTCTCCTGTAAGCCAAAAGATTCTCTTTGCCTTTCCAAATACATTGCCAAGCTCCAGAGAATTCTGGAGGCTATGGAAATTTCAGGAAGTGAATTAAGGCTGCCAGGAATCTTCAACCAGGTTAATCATCTCTGTAGACTCGAGGAGAAAGAAACAGGCTGGCTGGCTGGCTGAATAACGTGGATAAGCAGATGGCTCGGGCACAAGTTAAATGAACTGAGTGTAGGCTTCCAAATTCTCCTGCCTCTAAAGTCATCAAACACCATGATGCTGCTGCAGATTTCATTATCAACTTGATGAGCATTTGCCATGATGGGGAAGAAGGGTACAATAAATCCAATACCTCATTACCCTTTAAATGTGAAATTCTCTTTGATAACATGTATCAAAAATTATTAAGAGAATAAAATGTTAAAGATATTCAAGTATATACTAAGGTTTTAAAAAATAATTTCATATGTATTTTGTCTGAGGATTATAAGGATATCAAATAGATCTTTAAAACTAAAGAACAATTATTCAAGATGAGGCTAGGTTTATATCAAATGTTTCATGCATATATTTAGGAATAGCAAAAAAAAAAAACATCTTGTTTACACAGATGAACTTAGGAAGTGAAAAGTGACATGCTTCACCCATTGATAGAAAGTTCTAGTTCTGCCCAGAGAGTCACATCATTTTTAATTAGCTCAATGAGTTAACAGCAACAAATGAGTTTAGGGTATATTAGCAAGCACAGCCGCCACCTTCCAACAGAATTAAATTCTTAGTTCCAGGTTGTCATGGGCATGAGTCAAGAAGACGGAAAAAGAAATATCTACCTTATTCCCAGAGTGATTAGGGTAAGTCTGTTGGCAGACTAACTTTCTCTATTTGATGAACCAAGGGCAAGCTGAATCCATTATTGGAGAGTTAAAGTACTGGTCTGTGATCAGTAATATTCTAGTTCAAAAATCAATAATAGGAACATATTATTCCAGGAAAATAAATATCTATTAATTTGAAAAGGTTCACTTTGAGAACAAGTTGAAAGAGTTTCTTTGTTTGGTCTTCATGTGCACTGTCCCTTATGCTTAAATACAGAAGGTGGCCAAGGATCACAGCCAAAAGGGCAGAACCCAGGACCTAGAAACACATAGAGATGAGCTGTTGTCTGGGGGTCCTGACAGATCATTCTTTTCAGCACTAGAAAAATTCTTATGCTACTCTGAAGGTTTGACTACTATTTTAGAAATTTTATAATGGCCAGGAGAAAGAAGGTTTTGTTTTGTTGTGCTTCATTTTGTTTTTAAGTAAAAACATAGCAATTATACTAAGAATGTTGCAAGGTCTGTATAACCCACACAGCCAGTAAAAGTCAGCATGACTTTATGGACTATGTTCTGTCAAAATAAATTCCTACTAAAAACCAAATGAATCACAGGGAAGCAAGCACTTCATTACACTGATGTAGGCACAGTATTTTGTTAGGCATCTGCTATCTAAATATTCTGTCTTGGGTACTGGTGATACAAACAGTGAATTGACATGATGTTTTATAAAGAAAAAAAGCAGTTACCCTTCTTCAGAGAGTAGTACTCCCTCTTCCTAAAAGGAACAGACTCACTCACATCCTGATCACCTATAAAAGTAGGACCCCAAGCACTGCTTTTCCAGAACACAGGAACAATCTTATCCTACAAAGACCAAATAGAACCCTTGAAGGCAATAACTTTCCTAAAGATGAGTGCATGATTCTTGTCAGACCAATCAGAGCCTTGATGCTAAATAGATACAACTCTGAGCTGCCTTTTGTCATGGCCACTGCCATGGAAAGTACTGTAGAGAACCAAGCCATCAATCAGAAGTGAGAAGAAATGACAGAGATTGCTGGCTCCCTTCAAGTTCAGTTGAAATCCTTGGAATCCTTACAACAGCCAAATGTCCTTCAACTTTTCAAGTCCTGGGAGCTACCCTCAGTGGCCTTCAAAGAAGTTCTATCAGCATTGCATTTAGTTTTTATTGAGTATCTGTCTTGAAACCAGTGAACTGTTTTCTCCTGGCATCGAAATCTAGTGGGAAACAGCAGCAATCACATAAGTAAATAGATGTTTTCAAGCTGGGATAGACAGATGGTCCCTGACTTATGATGGTTTGACTTTACAGCTAAGTAAAAGCAGTATGCATTCCACAAAAAGAATACTTTACATTTTGTTTTTTTTTCCCCAAGCCAACAGGAAAAGTCCCATGCTGTCAAGTTGCTGAGTGTAGTACATGCAACATTGGTCAGATCCAGAGTGTTTCAGTTGTGCAAGTCACTGATGAATACTTCTATGGTTCTTCTGATTTTCACATTTAGTACTATAGTCACTGACTTATATGATATGCTCAATGATTTATTATGAGTGGATTTAATTAAATGTTTTGCCTAACTGTTGTGTTTCTTTAAGGGCATTTAAGGTAGGATAGGCAAAGTGCTAATGTTTGGTAGGTTAGGTTTATGAAACATGGCTTTGGTTTATACTACTTCCAACTTGAAGTGGGTTTTTGAGGATATGTACCCACAGTAACTCAGTAATCAGCAAGCAGTGCAGTGAAGGATGTTCACAGACTAAGAATTCACCTGGTAGGAACACTGTAAACCTACTTGGTTCTGAGAAGTCTACGAACTCTGTATGGTTTCTTTTTGTCAATATCCTCTAAAGTATAGCTTCAGAAATGGCTTCAGATAGGACTAGATTCTGTCTGATGGCTTGTCTAAACTCCATGGTTGTAACCACCTGAAACCTCACCAAACATAGCAACCTTAAAAATGAGAAAACCACACATGGTATACTACTATACAACATGAAGTTCAGGGTCCTGATTAGAATATATTATTGCCAAAATAGGTGATCCAAAGTTCTATCAAGTTTCTAGGAATCTTCCATTTACTAAAAGAACATAGTAAAAAAGCAAGTTAAAGGAGAAGCTCATAAATCCAGAAGATAACATCTGTAAGAACTAACTTGGTCCATACAACAAG
>NW_021604719.1:3584397-3614083 GCF_004785775.1 Grammomys surdaster
GGAAGAGGAGGAGGAGGAGGAGGAGGAGAATGGGAGAACTGACTTCTTAAAACTAAAATACAAAGAAACTAAAATAGACAAATTACTGTGAACTTGGTTGTTCTGATTAAACTAACAATAAAATTGCACATAGTGATAACTGGACAAGTCTGACTGGGAGGTAGGAATCATGTAATACCAAGCAATTTTGACCTATAACAGTGATATAATTGTGTGGTGATTCATATTTGCTGGAGATAGATATACATAGAAGTGAAATGACATGATGTATAAAGTTTGGACTTGTACTACAAATGAGTAAAATTTTGGAAAATGCTAAAATTGAGCAAACAGTCAGTGAAAATTTAGTAATGCTGTTGCATTTTATGCATATTGGGAATTCTTCATATATATTTTAATCTTTTTCACAAAGAACAAGGAACTTTGCATTCTGCTGAGAATCACTTTAAGACTAAATACATACTGCAATTTTGCAACTTGATGGTCAATCAAGAGAAATCAAGAGACATCGGCTATCAAAAATATCCAACTCAGTAACAAAATATGTTTAAGAGTAAAACACTACAACATAATGCCCTGACTGAAAGGTATAATTTTTAGCCAGGAGAGCTTGGGTATAGATTTATAATTAAAGAATTGTTTAAAACAAATGGAAGTTGTGTTTTCCTCATCTAAAAAATCGTGATTCTCTACAGAAACTTTAACTTCATATACAGTCCTTTAAAAGTAGTGTAAGATGTATATGGAACCACAAAAGATCATGAATAGAAAAAGCAATCCTAAGGATTAAGAACACAGCTGGAGGATTCACAATGCCCCATCTGTATTATGGAGCTATAGTGACATAGATACCCAGAAGTACCATAAAAACAAATTAGACCAATGGAACAGAGTAGAGAACCTTTATATAAACTTATGAAACTTGAGCTACTCAAATTATAGCAAATGACAAAAACATGCAGTAGAAAAAAATAAAATGATCACTGTTCAAAAACAAATGCTTTCAAAACTGGGTATACATCACCAAATGAGTATAATTATACCTGTGTCTTTCAAATTGTAAGAAAATGAACTCAAAGTAGATCAAAGGACATCATTAAAAACCTTAAATAATGAAACTTCTAGAAGAAAATATAGGAAACACTCTTACAAGTAGACAAGAACTTTCAGAATAGAATTCTAGTAGCACAGAAAGTAGCCTCAAGAATCAACAGGTACAGGTATTTAACTAAATCAAATAAAGGTTTCTTCATAGAATCCACAGAATAAGAAAAATTATAAACCAGCTATACTTCAGACAGGGTCTAATACCCAGAACTTACAAAAGAAAAGAAAAATCTGCAATGATTAAGTATCATAGAAACAATAAAAGGCAGTAGCACATAGGCTAAAAAAAGGAAGAAACAGTTTTCAAGAGAAGAGATGCAATGGCCAACAACTTATGAACTGTTCAACATCCATAGTCCTCAGGGGAGTGCAAGGCAACATTACTTTGAGATACCAACTGACTCCAGTCAGAATGGTTATTGTCTTAGGGTTTTATTACTGTGAAGGGACACCATGACCAAGACAACTCTTATAAATAAAAACATTTAATTGTGATTTCTTTAGAGTTTCAGAGGTTCCGTCTATTATCATTATGGTAGGAAGCATGACATCTTGCAGGTAGGCTTGGTCCTGGAGGACCTGAGAATTCTACATCTTGGTCCAAAGGCAGCCAGAAGGCGGCTCACTTCTCCACTGGGGAGAGCTTGAGCCGAGAAGACCTCAAAGTTCACTAACTAACACAGTGACACACTTCCTCCAACAGGGCCACACATATTCCAACAAAGCCATACTTCCTAATAGTGACACTTCTCATGAGCCAAGCTTATTTAAACCACCACAGCTAAGACTGTGAAATAAGACAACAATTGGAGGGGATCTGGGAAGTGCCTAACCCTGTTCATTGCTGATGAAGTACAAATCAGTATAGCCCTTATAGAAATCAGCTCTGAGAAGCCTCAAAGAATTAAAAATAAGACTACAATATGATCCAGCTCTTCCATGTCTGGGCATATACCACCAAGACTCCAGATCCTATTACAGTGATATTTGCACATCTATGCTGTTCTATTTATAATAGCAAGGAAATGAAACCAATCTAGATTTCCATCAACAGATGAATGGATAATAAAAATGTGGTATATATACAGAATCAGATATTATTCAGCTATGAAGAAAAGATAAAATCATGAAACTTACAGGGAAATGAATGGACTCAAACTCAATTCACAAAGAAAAAAAACATAATACATATTCTCCCTCATATCTTAGTCTATAATTACTCCCCTCTCTCCTCTCTGTCTGTCTCTGTCTCTGTCTCTCTCTCTCTCTGTCTCTCTCTCTCTCTCTGTCTCTGTCTCTCTCTCTCTGTGTGCGTGTGTGTGTGTGTATACAGTTGTAAATATGGGTCTGACATTTAGACAGGAGACCGAGAGAGGTTAATGTGAGGTAATAGGAGGAACACAATGCAGACAAACACTTGAGTCAACAAAGAGGATATAAAGCACTTTTTTCTAGTTTAAAAATCTTTCACTTTTTAAAGTAGAGTTTGATATGTTAATATGTTATTTCAACACTTTGGGGTACTTAAATAGCAAAAAAAAAAAAAAAATTACATTCCGTAAGAACCCAATATGTGTTATTCTTTTGAGGCAGTGGTTGTAAACATAGGATTTGCTTTTTGTTTCCATTGACCATTAGTGCAAGAGCAAGTAGGTAAAACTATTATATTCAAAAAGCCAGAAGAAAGCTTTTAAAAATAAGTGTTCACCATAAAAAACAAATGACACAAGTTTAAGCACACAGGTAGGTTTAACCTGAATTAGACTTCACATGATATATTCATGTGTTGTTGCAGCACACGGTGTGCATTCCATTAATATATAGTCTTTATGGTATTAGTCAAGTAAATTTAATTTTAACGTATTTTATATGTGTATTTTGCCTGAATATAAGTCTGTGCACCACTTGTGCGCCTGGTGCCCACACAGGCAATAAAGATACCCTGGATACCCTGGGACTGTAAATATAGATGGTGGTGAGCTGCCATGTGGGTAGCTGGAATCAAACCTGGGTCTTCTGGAAAAGCAGCCAGTGCTATTAACCATAAAGTGATCTCTCCAGCTCCAATAAATAAATTTTTAATAAAAATTTAAAGTAAATTATATATACTGACTTTTTTTTTCTTTGTTGAGACAAGGTTTCTCTGTGTAGTCCTGGCTGTCCTGAAACTTACTTTGTAGACAAGCTGTCCTTCAACTCAGAGATCTGCCTGCCTCTGCCTCCAGAGTACTGAGTTTAAATGTGCATGTCACCATATCCAGCTTTCTATTTAATGTTTTCTTTTAATTTTGTGTGTGTGTGTTTGTGTGTATAGATGTGTATGTATGTGTACATATGTATACATGTGTATATATAAGTGTGTATAGGTGTATATAGTGTGTGCCACAGTGTATGTGGAGATCACAGGAACATTCTAGGAAATTGATTCTGTCTGGGATCCAGAGTTCAAGCTCAGGTCATCCCATTTGTGATACAAGTGTCTTACCTGCTGAACCATCTCCCAAGTCCACATTGGTCTTTATGCACACTTTTATTTGCCATTTCTTCAACCAATTAATATGGATCTAGATATTTGTTTGCAATGTCATTTTAGAAAGTCTACAAGCATAGAAAGTAATAGAGATTTATTATTCATTCAGAGCAGTATTTACACTAAGAATACTGAAAAACAAAGTAAGATAGAAGATACTTAAGATATTTTGACAGCAGAAAAGCATCCCAACAAGATGGTTTTCAGGAAAAACAAACAATAACAACTTGATAAAGCAACCAGAGTCTCCGTATACCAAAGAAAAAGGAGGAAGAGGAGGAGGAGGAGAAGGAGGAGGAGCAGGAGGAGGAGGAGGAGCAGGAAGAGCAGGAGGAGGAGGAAGAGGAGGAGGAGGAGGAGGAGGAGGAGGAGGAGGAGGAGGAGGAAGAAGAAAAGAAAACAGATGAGGGGGGGAAGAAGAAGAGGGGGAGAAGCTTCTAATATGAGAAGTGCGGATTACAAAAGAACTTGAGATAAATAAGAACAAAGAGGATTAAAAGTGTTGTGATTCTAAAAGCAAAGATAGGATGTCTGTTTAGCCTGAAGGAAGTCTACGCCTGAAATATTATGTAGCATGGAGATTCACAATTAAAACATCACACCACTCTCTTCTTCAAAGCGAAGATGCAAGATTGTCTCTTATGATATGGGGACTATCATCCAAATGACCAGGGGTGGCTGTAGTTCACTGAGTTTTGCCTATAACTACATTTCCGTAGCCCCTACTTAGTTTCAAGTAGTATCACACCCACATAAAAGAAATGAAAAAAAGGGGGGAAGGTAAGATTCTGCTGTAAATTCTCTCTTCTTTGAAAAAAAAGATAAGTACACAATGAGTTTAAATATTCTATTATCTATGACTAACATTCAACAGAAACAAATCTTTGCAGAATCTCATCTCTACTTAAAAAAGAAAAAGAAAAAAAGAAAAAATTTATGTTGAAGGCAGACATTTGAAGGAAATGAAAACACCGCTACCATTTGGCCCTAAAATGTTCTCATTTTTCAGGAGATGAGGTTTCAGTTTGGCACCAACTGTGCAATAATGAAGATGACAAATTACCCACAAGCCTAATGTGTGGCAATGTTTGTTTCAGAGAATATCATGTTTCTCTTCAGAAAAATCACTTATTCAAAAAGTAAAAACAAATCAATTATCTACTAAAGGTAAGCATTAAATTACAAAACTATTATAATTTCTTTTGCTTACTCTAATTCAAACTATCAGAAACAGTGGACTTTCTTGCAGAGGGCAGTGTCACGTGCTTTGATGCTTCCTATTATTTACAGGTGTGCAAAGCTTTTCTTAGCCCTTTCTCTCCTCCATCTCTCATTCATCCCATCCAATGGGGGGGAAAAACACTAATCTAACTTTTAAGACTATGACCACAATTACCTCTATAGCATATCAACTACCTGTGACTATGGTAGCTAGCTGAACTCTGCTCTACTCCTGGTAAAAGATCTCCCAACGCTGTCTAGAGTCATGGTCTTATAACACAGCTCATTGCCTCCTTTGCCCCTTCCTTCTGCATAGAGGTCCTGAAACTTCACAAAATCACCATGGTCTCCATTCTTGCCCACCCCAGTGATTATTGTTTTCTAAATTTATTTGCTCATTTCTCACACTTTCCTTTTCACCATTGTCCCATCCAGGGACATACCAGAGAGCAAGAAAGCTTGGGAAACTTCCCTGAAACCTTGAGGATGCTACCTACACATTCCAAGACCCATCCAGAATTGTAGAGGAATATCAGCTGGGAGTGTCACCCAGACTTCTACTAAGGACCCTCTGGAGTCTGACCCAAGTGTGTGTTCCATGGAACCCTGCTTACACTGCCACCATGCACCCAGACACAGATCAAGTCTCCATCATGTGTGTGCCAGCCAGGCAACTCATCTCTCCAAGCTCAAGCCAGCCAGAAGTCACACTCATATAGACTATCAGGGAGTTTTGCCCAGAACTTACATCACCTCTCTATGCTTAGGTACAACTGGGAGCTATCTTTGCATGCACTGGGATTGCCATTGAATTAGAATAAGCCCAGTCTTTCCAAGAAGGAATCTACACAAATATCTGAAGGACTTGACCTAAAATCTGTATCTGATCTGAAACCAATGAAATTTGGGCCATAGCAAAAAAAACTTTGCACTCATCATAGGCAGAATAGAATCTTATATTAGAGACACAATCAACTAGATAAAATTGCATGCTCAAGTCACATCATGAGAATACAAACAACATAAAAGAAGAAAATGTGTACCCCTTTCAGCTCCCCAGGGACTTTCTATCCTATGTGGCCAAATAGATCTATTCCTTTTCATTCCAAAAGCCTATCCCACCCTTTGGAGACTTCCCTTTTATATCAGGTAACCTGCTTCTTTCTACCCCATAGACATACCCAGGACTTCTCTTCCCTAGGGAGGCCCTGTGTCTCCCTATCCCAAAGGTTTCTAGCTCACCTGGGAACTTTCTCTTCTAACAGTGCTGCCAGACTTCCTGGTTTTGCCCATGCTCACCCCTCTGACTAGGCCTAATCCTTCCCACCTTAAGAGCTGTCACTTCTACCAAGTTTTCCTCTGAGGTCAGCTCTGTCCCTCTTGACTAAACATGCAACTTCCCAAGATCTTTTGCCCCAAATAAGCAACTGACCAGAGTATACTCAAGGAAACAACCAGAATTGGAGAGTATGTTGAGAGTGAAAGATACTCATTCACTGCAAAACCCTTTCTCAAGTCAAACTGAAATAATGCAAGTGTTTTGAATAGAAATGCCCCACCCCCATATACTCCCGTGTTTGAATGCTTGGCCCATAAGAAGTGATGTTGTTAGGTGGTAGGGCCTTGTTGGAGTAGATGTGGCCTTATTGGAGGAAGAATATCAGTGGAGGTGGGCTTTGAGTTTTCAGATGCTTAATCCAGGTCTAGTATTTCATTCTTTTCCTGCTGCCTGAAGACCCAGATGTAGAACTCTCAGCTAACTCTCCAGCACTATGTCTGTGTGCATGCCACCATGTTTTCCACCATGATGGTAATGAACTAAATCTCTGAAACTGTAAGTCAACCTCAGTTAAATGTTTTCCTTGTTAAGAGTTGTCATTGTCATAGTGTTTCTTCACAGCAATAGAACTCCTAACTAAGACAGCCATTCCAGAAGGGAGAGAAGAGGAAAGGAATGTGTCTATTAGCACAGGCAGTGAGTGTTGGACCCTCAAAAGAAGTTAGAACCTACAGCCCTCAATAAAAGTTCCACAAAAGAAAATAATATCTCAGCATTCTTACAATGTAATCCTCTCCAGAACATTGCATACAGGCACTAAAGAACAAAGGTGTTTTTAGAAAAAAGGACACAAATAACAAAGTAATGCAGATGTGCAAGTTTTATTACAGAAACAAAATTAACTTAAAAAGTCAAAGCAAGATGCCTCCCCTCCAAAAATAAGTAATAACCCCATAGTATTGAGTACCATTGAGAACAACCTAGAAGATGTTTCAGAAGAAAGACTTATTATTGTAACTCTATTCAAACTCAGACGTTATAGAGAGAACTCATGAACACAAAAATAGATGAATGACATGCAGAAGTCAATCCAAGATATGAAAATAGAATTCAATAAAGAGAATTTCTAAAGAGAAGCTGTTAGTCAACTAAGAACCACCCACATTCTGGAACCAGGTTCTCCCCTGCCTTCAATGACTCAGTGCCAACGTCCCATCATCATTAACAGCCAATGTGACACATTTCCACTGTCACCATGGTTGTGTATTCTCCCCTGTGCACATGCTCCATACCCCCTACAGAGCCTGCCATCGTGACCTGCTTTCTCTCTTTTCCATCCCTGTTCAGTAGCAGCCTTGTATGTCAAACTCCCACCACCGCCAGGTCTCAATAGATAACTTGCATGAGGAGGTCTGTTGCATGGTGTGATTTTGTAGCATTCCTTGGCCCTCCAATCACAAAGATACTATTTCACTGCAAAACTCTTTCTCAAGTCAAACTGAAATAATGCAAAACATGAAAATCTCAGTATTCCAAATAAGCACACAATGGAAAGCCTCATCAACTGAATGGATCATATGGAAAACAAAGAGTCGAGTCTCAATTAACAAACAGAGGAATTAATTATGGGTAAGAGACAATGAGAAATATATATATATATTTTTAATATATATAGGATATATATATTACACACATATATATATATATTATACCTGACATTTAAATCATGGGCATAGAATATTAATAATACCATTAAAAGGCATAGAGATATTGTAAAGCTATTTTCAATAAGGTCAAAGGAAATCCCCAAACTTAGAGAAAAGACAACAAAAAAAGTAGCACCAGAAAAAAAACCTCCCCATGGCATACTATAATTAAAACATTAAATCTATGGCATACGTGGTATTGAAAACTTACAAGGGAGAAAAGCCAAACTACTTTTAAAGCCACAAGAACCTGGAAAGATACCTTCCAAGTTCTGAAATGCCACAACTATCAAGACAGACTACTATACCTAGCAAAATTATCTATTAAAATTGAAGGAGATAAAAACTTTCTGTGACTAAAATAAAGTACAAGAATTTATGACACAGAGAAATAGAAGTTTTAAATAGGCGCATTTACTTCTCCCTTGTCTTTTTGCCCAAATGATTTTAAAAATACTCTAAGAATATATAGTAATCCATAATAATAGTTACAGGCCATCAAAATATAAACCTGATAAAATGTTTAAAACAGAAGTGAAGTTGTCATAAGCTGGTGGTTTAGTAGGACCCTCTGGGGATCTTGCCATGGGTATACCAAGCCAACATCTATTAAAAACACCAAATTAACTGCACTGGAGCTGAGTAAAAAAAGTAAATGACCAACAGAAAGAAAAGCACATAGAAAAAGCACATAGAAAGGGAAGAGATGTCCAGGGCACCGTTTCCCTAGTTCCAGACTGCATGAAGAGAGATAGTCCTTCCTCTGGAGATGAATAAATTTTCAGCTTTCAGCATGAAACACAGTGCTAGGCAAAGGCCTACAGACCCTGTTTCCTGTCCAGCATCCTTGAATTGAGCTGTTGAAATTCATTATTTCTATAACAATTATCTAAATACTATCAGGGAATTGAATATGTAAAATGGAAGGGTGCTGGACAAAGATGCCAGGCTTACTCATCCAGAAGTTGTACCTGGCTTTAGAAAAGTTACTTTATCTGCCCGACCTCTATTTCTTTGTAAGACAAAGAGACTGAAGTGAGTCAGTGGTCATATCCTTTCTGCATTCTGTGTACTAAAACAGACCTCTGCCACCATTTCTATCCTGAGGGTTACACGATAGATACAATCTGAACATGCAATCACCATACACTTTCGAGTCACTAAGTAGTGGCAATGTGACATAAAGGAAAGTGGGTATTTCTTGTTTGCTCCTATCTTTTTAGGTTAGGTGCTCACCATGCTGTATAACTGGGGAGGATGGGAAAGGCAATGGGGGCTGCTTGAGAACTTTCCAATGTAGCATCCTATTTCTTAAATTTTCACATAATGTCCCAACATTCCAGCACCTTCTGGTTCTGTGCTTCATGGAGCACTGCTGAGAGAAGACAGCACGGCTTACTTCAGACTCATTGGAGTTGGCACTTCTCATGAACTCTGCATGCCAGGATGCTCTACTTTTCTGACTTCTGAAGGCAATTTGTACAGTCATTGCTCTCCATAGCAAAAAAAAAAACCCAGTCTTCTACCCAATGACTATATATTCACAAAGTTTGTAATTCAACCTCAATGCCTGTGAGCCTTTGCCTGTTAGAGAGGTTCCCTGGTTTGTGTGAGATACTCCAAACATAACCTAGGTGACATTATGCCCTAAGGCAAGCCCCTGAAGGTGTCATGCTGCCTATAAGCATTTCCCAGCACTTCGCACAAATCTGGCTCATTGTGCAGTCTTACACTGTGGCACCAAAGTCAAAAATAAATAACCATGCACAAGGGAGCGAGTAACTTTTCAATGTGTCAGACTCCATGACTTAAAAAGCAAGGAGGGACAGAAACTGAAGGAGGGGCTGTCTGAAGACCATTCCACCTGAGTATCCATCCCATGTAGAGTCACCAAAGTAGATGCTGATGTGGAAGTCAGGAAGTGCATGCTGATAAGAGCCTGATATAGATGTCTCCTCAGAGGCCTTCAAGAGTCTGACATATTCAGAGGCAGATGCTCACAGCTAACCATTGAACTGATCATGGGGTTCCCAATGGAGGAGTTAGAGTGAAGACTGTAGGAGCTGAAAGGGTTTGTGGCCCCATGAGGAGAGCAACAATACCAACCAACCAGAGTTCCCAGGGTCTATACCACCAGCCTGGGAGCACTTAGGGAGGGATCCATGGCTCCAGCTGTATATGTAAGGGTGGAGGGCCCTGTCGGGCATAGGTGGGAGAAGAGATCCTTGGTCTCATGAAGGCTGGCCGCCCCAGGGGGTGGGAATTTGAGGGTGGGGAGGTGGGAGTGGGGGGGGTAGGTAGAGGCACATCCGCAGAGAAGAAGGAGGAGGGGTGAGGGGATAGGGGGTTCCTGGGTGGGTGGGAGATGGGGTAAGGGGATAACATATGAAATGTAAATACAACATCCAATTAAAAAAAATAAAAGAAAGCCGCATGATCTGAAGTCAAGCCATGTTCCCTGGGTCCACACTCGCTGGTGGCCACTCTAGCATCTCAACAGTGAACCCCAGACCTCCAGTTCTTAGTCCTCTCTCAGGTTCACCTCCAAAACTTCAATCTCTGAAGTATTTGGAAAAGTCAAGGATTACAGTAGGAGGGCTTTGCTTTCTAATTTCCTTTTTAGCCAATCTTCCATTTTTGTCATTAAATTTTTCATTCTGGTACAAATCATCACACTACTAAACCAGACTTCCCTGGAAGATTTTAGTTGTCACCAGTAAGTCAACAGGAACAACCTTTAATCATGGGCAGGTAGCCTCTTTACAAGTAATCTAACAATTACTGGTATTAGATCTTAATTGCTGAATCCAGAAACAATTATTCTTCTGTGGTTATAATTGCCTGGATATATGATGGAACAAAGACACAGATGGGGTTTTCTTTCCTCCCTCAGAAATTTGTCCAATAAATACAGCAACACCACTCAAAAAAAAAAAAGCAAGGGAGGAAAAATAAATAAATAAATAAATAAGAAGCCCCAAACGTGATTTTCATCCCTTCATTCATTTATTAAAATATGCATAAAAGCCTGAGAAATGTGAAGTAGAACAGCACGGGTAACATTAAACAGCTGCTCACAAGTCACCCAGAGGAATTTTGACTAAGAAAAGGGAAACGTCTCTGAAAGAAATGAGGTAGAAAAAGGAGACAGAAGGAAACTTCCCACCAACACCGTTACTGATCCTCACGATAAGCACTGCAGAGGACTTTCCTGCCATAAATTGGGAAGTGACTATGCCCCTGTATCAAATGGCTTTTTTTCCTGAGATAAGGGTCCCTTCTGCCTTTACTGGGAACCACTCTAAAGTGTTTATGTGCAAACTCTAATTCAAGAGGGCACGTCTGATTTTGAAAATGAGAAGCGTAGAGTGAACACAGAATCCTGAAGAAGGGAAGAGAGTAAAATGGCTCAGAGAGGGGAGTGCTGTAGACTCTACAGTCTGGGACCATCGTGCTCACTCTAACAGGAGACATCGACAGGCTGCTCGCTCATGAACAGCTACAGGAACTCATGGTCAGGGAGCAGGAGGAACACAATTGTTCTCATTACAACAGGATCACACCTGAGAAATTAGCAGGAATCTAGCATAAGGCAGGAGGTATCTCTGTCCTGCATTAATTCACAAATGGCAAGGTCAGAGGGACAGGCCGAGCCTGCCCAGAGCTCCAGACATCAACAGTCTCCATGTACCAGCCCGTGCTTCATGAGGAAAGAACAGCATGAACTGTGCAGACATAGCCGCAAAGCATTGAATGAAAGCATGGGCGTATTCATCTGAAAGCAGAGCCTATGGAAGATGGTAAAACTTCCAAGAGAATCACATCATAGCAAAGCAACTCCAACTGAGAGAGAAACACAGAAGAAATGCAAACTGCAAAGGATTGGAAATAGACAGAATTGTTAGACGTGCCGCTGGAGAAGACCATGAGAGCAATAAGAAACAGATTTTACATTGCTGTAGAGATAATTGGGATTTGATATTAAAGACAACTTTCAGAATGTTAATAATACAACAAAACTGAGAAGTCCACGTTCTACGTGAAGGGAGAATGAAGAGTCCCCCAAGCATCTCTGTGCTGTGTGAAGTTGTGCAGAGCAAGCATAGGGTGTGCCTGTGTTAATACCCGGTTATCTGCTTTGACGTCCTTACTTTACTGCATGCTCAGTCCCCTTTTCCCAGCTGGGCTAATGGGATCCAGAACGTGAGAACCACAAACCCTGAGCCACAGGTTCTCCTAACTACCAGCCAGTAAATCCTCTGTATATTCAAAGGAAAACACCCTCTTGCTCGGAAGCATCAGACAGAAGCTAATTAATGCCCATCCTGTGATCTCCTCTCCGAAATGCCTTAGGCACCAGCACCGCCCAGAATGCAGACAGCAGAGATGCTTAGAGAGAGGGTTTCTCAGCTTCTCACTGCTGTGTTTCTGATTGACTGATCATTTAACAGTGTACTCTGCTGAGGTACTAATACAGAATATCTTCAATGTGTCAGATATAAGCTGGAAGATAGTACATAAAAGGTAAGATAAATAAGAGATAAAGAGGGCTCGGTGGCTAAGAGCACTCATTGCTCTGCCAGAGAATCCAAGGTTGGTTTCTAGCACCCACATGGTGGCTCACAAACATTTGTAAATCCAGTTGCAGGGGCTCTGATGTCCTCTATGATCGCCATAGGCAGCAGGCACATATGTGGTGCACATGTATACATTCTGGCAAAACACTCAGACATGTGACATAAAATTTTAAAATATTATTAAAAGGTAAAATTAATAAATGAATAAATAAGCAAACCTTACCAAACCCTGAAGGGATCTTTTCCCTTTTTTTCTATTTAAAATTTTTAAGATATTTCTACCAATTGTTCAATAACTTGGAATGATTCTCTAGCCAATGTGGTATTATTTGTTACTGTTGACCACATGACATGTACTATCTAAATGTCAAATATCGAGAAAAACCCAAAAAAGAAAAACTGTCCAATGAGAAACATCTCAACATCTTCTGCTATACAGTGTATGACAGAAAACAGGAGACATTTCAAGATGAGCAGATTCTCTGAGTAGGTAAGCAATCAAATATTAAGTATTCAAAATAGTACATAATATACACTCTCTCAACACACAACATTACTCTAATTAATGTAACGACATTATATTAGATTAGAAAATTTTAAAACACACGTTACAAGATAATGCTACTTTACAAAGAGCACTAAACAAAACTACTTACTCTTCTGTAGTTATAACAGTAAAAAATATAAACAAAGTAACTGCCCAATGTTGCCGAGAATAAACTCATTCAGACCCGATAACCCCATCCTAAAAGTATAGATTATAAGAAAAGGGAGAAGGCCAACCTCAGCAGGCAATCTACAGGATGAAAAAGAGTTTCATTATTTTAATTACTAACATTATATTCTTACTGCTGTAAAAGTGAGGCATCTGATTTTACTGTATTTTTAAACAAAAAATTAGATATTTATAAAGAGCCATCATATCCAAGTTACTAGAAAAATGACAGAATATTGAACCAACAAAAACTGTAAAGAACCACATAGCAGACCCAATACTAGTCTTGATCAAAAATAAAATGTAATACTTTAAACTATTATTAGGATAGAAATATTGTCATAACCAATTTAAAACTAAAATTCAATTCCATTTGGTTTCTTGAAGTATGAAAGTTTCAAATAATATCAAATGGTAAGCACTGAATAAAGGTTTGATAAAGTTACAGTGCGAGTCTCTCAGGCAGATAAAGATACAGTGAGTGCTACTATTTAACATGTAAGGGACACAGGATTCAGAAAAGGAAGCTTTAAATACATGGTTTTATTAAGATTTTCCAACAAGGGAGGTACTGTTTCCCCAACTTTATAGATAAAAATATGACAGAAACAGCACATGTGTCCCACATCAGCAGACAATGACAGACAATGCAATCTTAGGCTTAACTCCACTCCTTATTTTTCAAGGATATTTACTTCATTACTGAATTTCCCACCCCTCCACCCCACCCCTACTCAGAGAGAAACTATAACTACCACAGATTTCTTCAGAGAGGCAAACTGTATCCAGCAGAACAAGAAGACAGCATATAAAAACAATTCTAATGAGGACGGCTACATGTTTTATTAATACTTTGCTACTTCTCGGATAGATACAAGATGTCAACCCTAAGAAACTTAAGGAGAGCAATTAACTTCAACTAGAGTTTTGCTTTTCTGTTAAACGAACAGGCCTATCTATCTTAAGATGTGCATATCTAGCTCCCAAGCTCCTTACCACTGCCAGTATCTTCTCCTTGCATTTGCCTAGCAAAGTTCACTGTTTGTGTGATGGTTTTGTTGGTGTTTTTACTCTCTCCAAACATATTACACTGGTAAGATGGAATATTGCATAAAGGCACCTGCCACCAAGACTGGCTGTCTGAGTGTGACACTTGGGACTCACATGAGAGAGAGTTAACTCCTACCAGTTGTCCCCTGACCTCCATGTATGCACCACAAGTACACACCCACTTACCCCTAATAGAGAAATAAGTAACTGTAACAAGCTCTGTTTACTACATGCCTATAGTGAAAGACCTCTGGGTTTTAAGAATTCTTCCCATTGTCATGATCTAAATCACTACAAGGAACACAAACACATCCTATTCCAGGATGCTGACATTCCCATAGGATCTAACGACTTCCATGCTAATTTTTCATTTTCTCATAACACTATAAATCTCAACTTCCATGTTGCTCTAAATGAACATTTGGCTGGCAAGTGCCCTTCTGGTCTGAGGCTCAAATGAGTTCTTCAGAGTGTTCTGTTTTCCATACAGAAATAATGTTTTTACAAGTGTATAACTTATCAAGGACTAGACACAAAGCACCTCAGAGAAAACCAGCATCATTATATAAACAAAAATTATTTTAACCTAGTAATTTAATAATGGTAAATTCTTAAATTTTTCTCTCATTCAGTTATATTTGTAAGAGTGAAATGTGTGTGTCCTTCAGAGGAGATAATTCCATATATTTAACCCTGAATTCTTCTTTAGTCTTATAAGTTTAAGAAAGAATCTATAAAAGAATATTAAATAGAGTAAGTTTCTACACCTGTTATGCCATCTAGAAAGAAGGTTGAATACATGTCTTCAAGGCAGTAGTGTTTGGTATTCATTAGCTTCAACTACAGATTGCCAGAAAAAATCTACTTGAGGGGCTCTAGCAGATATGTCTTCAATGAGACCATTATGTTCCAAGACTGGGAGAAGTTGCTTCTCCTGATTAGGTGAAGGTTTTTCTCCACCCATCTGGCCACCAAATAGTGTTGCCCAGGGCTCAGTTCTCCAATCTCAATTACTGTCTCTCTCCATCCTTTTCCCATTCACGTGATCTGTCTTCACAGTCTCAACACCAATCAACTATTCAGTGGTTTATAATTTGTACAAATAACGCTTGTATCTGGATTTGCAAGTCTGACTTCTCATCCTAAGCAGTCTTGACTCTTCCAAGTAAGTGTTGAATAAGTTCACAACTGCTCAAATTTCAACTACTCTCACACTTGCTCTCTCTCTGTTCTCCTCCCTTTCTCCAAGGGAGGTATTCCATTTCACTCACCAAGCTCTGTCAGTGACACCACACTTTTATAAGCGACTATGCTAAAAGCTCATGACAGTGTACAAGGGACCTACAAATCTGGTAAGATACTAAAGCATGAAATAATCATATTTAATTGAATCTGTAGGACACGTGAAGCAATATGGCCATTTTCTCAATGTAAATCTTCCCAAACCAGGAGCATGAGAGTTATTCCCAGCTTCTTTAGTTCCCCCCCACACCCCCCAGTGGGTTATAGCTCTTAACTTAGAGGTCATTCATGATTTTGTGTATTTTACTTTTTGGAGTTTTACTTAATTTCATAAAATATATTTTGATCTTTCATGCAATATATTTTGATTCTTTCTCCTCCTAAAATCCCAAAACTTCTCCTAGATCCCAGCCTCTCCTCTTTACCCACCTAATCTTTCTCTCTCTCTCTCCCTCTCTCTCTCTCTCTCTCTCTCTCTCTCTCTCTCTCTCTGACACACACATATTTATTAATCCTATGTTGTTTACTTTTTAATAAGAATGGATACTATGAAAAAGGCTGTTTTCCTGGTGTCTCAGGAAATTTGGTGATTTTGTAAGGACACGGTGTTGAAAAAGACAAAGAATGTGTGCTGCTGTTTGTTTGTGTGCATGTGTGTGTGAAGACCAGAAGTCAGAGTCAAGTATCTTATTCATTCTTCACCTTATTTTTAAGATGGCATTGCTCATTGAACCTTAGATGTTTATAGTCGTATGACAAATACTTCTGACTGAGCCATCTCTGCATCCTAAAATTCTATTAGTTACTTCTTACAAGGTTTTACAATTTATTTTGCATGTATGCATGGTCTGCCTACCTATATTTGTGCTTGTGCTTACAGAGGCCAGAAGAGAGTGTTAGATTGACTGGAACTGAAGTTACAGATGACTGTGTATGTACAGATAGTGGCTATGTAGGTGCTGGGAATTACACACAGATCCAGTGAAATAATAGCCAGGATTCTTAACTGGTGAGCCCTCTCTCCACTTCTTTATATAACTTTTATAACCTGATATTTTGCTGAAAATGTTTATCAAATCTATGTTTTCTCATAGAAGTTGGGAATCTTTTAGTGTAAGACTTTATCATTTGCAAATATAAATAATTCTGTTTCTTATTTTCCTACAATTTACTTTGTCTTTCTTTTGCCTTATCACTCTGGATAAGACTCCAAGTACTATTTTGAATGAGGGAGAAAACAGAGGTAACCATTGACTCATTCCTGATTGCAGATGAAATGCTTTCAGTTTTTCCCTTTTCAGCATAATGTTGGCTAGAGTTTTATCACATGTTGCCTTTATTATTTAGACGCATGCTTCTTCTATTCTTAATTTTATTAAGGCTTTTATCAAGAGATGATATTTATTTTTTCCATGTTTTTTCCTACATCTTTGAGATGATTTTGTAAATTTTTGTCATTGAGTCTATTTATATGCTATGTCTGATGATTTACATCCATTCTTTCAACCATCTTTGCATTCCATAAACAAAACCAGCTTAATTGGGACAGATTGTCTTTTTAATATGTTCAAAATTTTGTAAGTATTTTTGTAAGTATGTTGACATTTACATTTATCAAGGATATTGGCCTACAGCTTTCCTTTGTGTTGATGTAGTATCTAGTTTTTGTGCTAATAGGGATTGATAGAATAAGCTTTGTATTTTGTGGAAACGCTCAAGGATCACTGATGTTAATGACCTTTCAAAGGAAGGTCTAGTAGAAGTCTATAGTGATTTCCACCTCCTGGACCTGAAATTTTCTTTATTGGGAAACTTTTGATTGCTGTTCCAATCCCATTGCTTGTTACCTAACTGTTTAAAATTTTTTCATAACAAGTTCAATTTGAGCAAATCATATGTTTAGAAATGTATATACTCTAAGTTTTGTAATTAATCATAGTTTAAACCTTCCAACATACCTAACTGCTCTTCTGGATTCCGCTGACATCCATTATGATGTCCATTTTATAGTCTTAATTTATTCATTTGAGTCCTTCTTTCTGCTCATTTTGGTTGGTTTGGGTAATGTCGGTCATATTTACCTTCTCAAACATTGATCCTTCACTTCTAGGAGCTAAGAATTGCCAATAGTTCTCATGCCCAACTCTCTTCTCCATGCTGGGATTTGGTCTGGCTTGGACTTACACAGTCCTTATGCATACTGTTGCAACCTCTACGAAGTCATATACATAGCTGCCATGCTGTATCTAGAAGACACTGTTTCTTTGTAGTTATCCACCATCTCTTTTAGACCCCACTCTTCCACAATAATCACTGAGCCCTAGGAGGAAGTGTTGTAGTATAGATGTTCTCCTCAGCGATAACTTTCTGTAGTTTCTCATCCTCTGCACGTTGGCCATGATGAGGATCATTAAGAGAGACTTCCTGGCATAGGAAATGGGTAACATGAGGAATGTAGGAAGCCGCGCATGCGCTGGCTAAAGCCGCGTTTGCCTGACATCCGGGATTTTTCCTGGTGAATAGGTGAATTGCGCATGTGCCATGGAAAAGGCCTGCCAAAGTTAAAGTCCATCCCACGGCGTTTGGCACACTACGAGTAAACAGCCAATCAGAGGTGAATGCACCGCTCCAAGGGTATATTAAGCAGTGCTTTTCCTGGGCCTGGCGTCTTCTTCCACCATTTTGTATTTGGGAATAAACGTGTTTTTACGGAAGGATTCTGGTGTGTGTGTGTGGTGCGTTCTTGCTGGCGAGACGATTACACGCGCGCCTCACAGAGGAATATTTAAAGGATAGAATGGTAAATATAAGAAAATACTAGTCTTATAGGATATGATTAAAGATACCATTACATAATTAAACTTGCTGCCTACTTATATCATTCGTTTGATATAATTTCAACAATAACAAATATATGCAAGGAGTATTAATAACCTTCAGAATCATCTTTGTTTTCCACCACAGACAGAAAACTAAACTTATCAACACAGTTCACAAACAGATACAACTGCCACATTCAAGACAGATAGCTTACTTTATTTTCATGGCAAATTATACCATTTCATCATGTTATGTTACGATAGAATATCTTGAACTACCTCCTCACTGTGAAAAATTGAACATCTGCTCATATCAGACGTTGTTTAATGATGTGTGCCAAGCTGAATGCAGCTTCCACCTGACACCCCATCACTTATGCTTAAAGCACCGTCTTATTTATACACCAGCATTCAGTAGTTCCAATGTTGTTCTCATCAACTGAGCACTGTAAAAAATTAATCCACTCATTAAATATCCTCATATGTTCTCATTTTATGGTATATATGAGGAGGTAAATTAGATGCCCATAGTTTCCAGTTCTTACATGACTCAAGATATTAGAAAATTGCTTCCATGTGCTTATAGCTATCCCCATCTCTATTCTTTTTCCCTTCACAGATCAAATGTTATTAACAAAGGAAAATGGACTCTCTGAGGATTGCTTAAGCAGCTTGGGTTAACAGTGGTGGGTAGAAGGATGGACCAATTATACAAGCAGGAAACGTTGGCAAAATAGTGAAAGAATCCATATTAGCCCTCACATTTCTCAGTATAATTGAAATGTTTTATTAGTATCCCTTTTGGTTTTGGTTTGAGGAGAGAGAGAGAGAGAGAGAGAGAGAGAGAGAGAGAACATGTGTATGACTCCATGCCACAATCAGTAAGTCTGAAGGGTCAGAGGACATCTCTTTTTCTCCTACTACCACATGGCACATGGACCCAATGAATTGAACTAAAGCAGTCAGGTATGGCAGCAAACACCACCTCACTGGTTCACAATTAAATAATAAAATATTTTTTGAAAAAAACTCGTCTATTACAGATCTGGAAGACATATCACTAAAGAAGGCTTCATTCAAAATAGGAAGGATCATGATAGGGATGCTAGGGAAGTCATCAAAGTTTCGTGTCTTTATCTCATAAGCTGTTTGCATCTGTTGGATGCAGGCCTTGCTAACCATACATGAAGCTCATGGTCATCTCTGTAACTCTAAAACAATCACCTTTGCAAGTTCCAGTGGGGAAGTCATAAAGGACTGACAGGTAACAATCCAATATCCACACAAAGGATGCATGACTCTTGTGATAAGCCTACTTGTCTTAGTTTCTTGCTACCTGTGCTTGTAGACCTCACAAGGAAGAATTGGGACTACAACATCCAACCGGCAAAGTTTTCACCACCCCACAAGCCTAACACAACAATAACATACCCCTCTACTGTGTTTCTTAATGAGTGTGTCTGATTAATTTGTCGTTTATGCTTTGCACCATGATTTCATTTTTGCTTGAGAGTTTTTGGTCTGCCAGTTTTTGTTGTTGTCTATTTGGGGTTTTTTTGTTTGTTTGTTTTGAAGGGCAAATGCCAACCTTTATTTCTGCAGATTGCCTCCCAGTGTTCTAGCTTCATTTGACTGTCAATGCTTCCTGAACAGCCTTTAATTTAACCTTGAAATTTCTATCCAGAATGGAATTGTTTAACCTACTCATATTTATCAAATCCTCCCCTTCTGTTTTCTATCTCCTGTTTCTTTACTCCCTTCCCTCTTGTTCAGTTTGGACTCAGTTCAGACCCTGTGCGATCAAGCATTCTATTCTGATATCAATGTATATGTACTTCTGTTTTATAACTCTACAGCATTAGTTACCATCAACTGCTCCCACTGAAAAGTAATGAATGTAAACTCACATTTTCTTGAATTTCTTTCAATTCTGTATGAAAGTAATACACTTTTTTTTCTGCTAATAAACAATTATTTAGACATAACTACAACTATTTATCTGTGTATTCTCTATGGCTCCTTATCTAATCTCTTGTATCTTTTTCTTTGGGCATAATTTTTATTTTTCTGGAATTCATGGTATTAATTTTTTTCACTGAGGTTTTAGGAAATAGAATATAGCAAGTGTGTATGTGTAAAACATCTTGTTCTCATAAATGAATCAGTTTGGCTAAACAATGAAGGTTCAAACCTTCTGTCTTCCTATATCTAATGTTGCCTTGGAGAAGTCTAATATCAGTCCAGTTCTGCTCCCTCTGTGTTTTCCTACATTTAAAGGTGTCTGGTATTGACTTGATGATATGGGAAGTCTCCTTGGTATGGTACGCATAGGAGACATATGGGCTGTACTCAGTGAGGCTTCAATCTATCCAGTCAGCCAAGTTTCAAACCACTAATTTGTGGAGGAGTATGGCCAAGTATTTCTTGGAGGACATTTTTCTTTTAGATTTTTCTCTTTAGAAGCCCTTTTGTAGATTGTCAAACCTGGGAACTGGGGGATACATCTTTGTGTTCACCTCTCTGCAATGCTTCCCAATTCAATATCTTCTTGTGCTGTCCCGAAAAATGTCTTCTGCTTAATACTTTTATCATTCTGAGGCATGCATTCTGTATATTTTGGAATTTAATAGTGGGGTTTATGGTCTTGAACTTTAAATTTGGGTGACTGTATTTCTATCCTGGAGATTTTTTACATCCACTGACTGCGGTAGTTTCATGAGTTTAAATATGGTCTTCTCCTAGCTCATATGTACTGGAAAGCTAAAAATCTACCTCTTGAAAGTTCTTGTAGAACTCTGAAAAATTGGCTTTAAAAACAAAAGAGGGGGAACGGTACCCCCCCAGAAGGAGTCCCCCTGAAATACTTTCCATCATGCCTTGTTCACTTTTATCTCTCTAAAGCTGAAAGCTCATGACAAATCTGCTGCTGACTGCCTCTGTCACCACGAATACCAACAAAACTTTGCCACAGATATGGGGAAGGACCCTCTTACACTTAAAGGGAATGGCCCAGACCCAGTTCCCTTATGGGGCCGAGGACTAATATGCCTGTCCGATATCACAGAAGGCACAGTTAACCGGCTACCAAAAAGATTAATGAAAAAAAAAATAGATACCCCTACAAAGTCAGGCCCAACCATAAGTAAGATGAATAACAATTTACATCCAGGGAAGAGAAATCTCCCTGAGAATCCCCCTTTTTTTTTTTCCTTTCCAGGTAAAAATGAATCACCCATGATGTCTGCTGTTAGAAGTTCTAATCCAGATGCTGGACTCCAAACTTATACTACTCAGACCTTTGAAGGGCCACTGACAAGAACATCAAACAGCTAGAGATTGACATCACTAATCTGAAGAAATCCCTCATTTTGCCTTCTGAAGAGACCTCCTAAAATCGCAAAGATCCTTATTGGACTTGATTTACTCTAGTACAATAGAAAAAACTGTATACAGCTCTTGACTGTGTACAACCCTCAAAGAAGAAGGTTGCCTTTACATATACAAGACAAGGAGGGTTAAAGAGAGCATGAAATAGGTAGTGAAGGTCCTAAGAAAAATCAGAGAGAGAAAGAGACAGATGAATGCTGGTACAAGAATTGGTTTTCAACCTCTCCAAGGTTGTCAACCCTATTTCCTTCCAACTTGGGACCATTATTTGGGTTCTTTTTGCTTTTTTCTGCTGGTCCCTGGGCCTCAAACAGGCTGACTAACTCTGTGAAACAACAGATAAATAATTTGGTAGCAAAACCTATTCAGATACATTATCATAAGTTAGCTATGGAGGACCACGAGACTCAAGATGAGGTTGTTACTTTATACAGGGTGCTTCCAAAACCCATCTCCACCCAACCTAAAAGGGGGGACTTCTGCCCCTAGACCAAGCAGAGAGGGGCCACCCAGAACTCCCTCTGACAGGCGATCTGAATTCTTGCTTAGGCTGTGAGGCTAAGCACTGCAAGGGAATATAAATAAAAGTTAAAAATCTCTCTCTGGGTTCCCTGAGGGACAAGCCTGACTGCATAGGGGTTGATGTCAAAAGTATCCCCTCTCCAGGAAAAAGACATCAGGACAGGTATGGCCCTCATGCCTCACTGGACAACAACAGGGGGACTGGAGCCATTACAAGATCCCCTTCAAATACTGGAGGTCAGGCCTCTATCTCCACCTTCGCAAGTTTAGAATTGCCACAGCCCTTCTATACTTAAAGAAGGGAGGAGATGTCAGGGGCAGCCCTGCTTACACACTGTAGGCCTAAAATCAGCCATAGGCCTAAAATCAGCAATAGGCTTGTCATACATGTATACTAACACCAAGTCTTGGGTCTCAGTGGAAAAACATTGAAACAGATGGCTATAAGCTAATGTAAACAGGCAGCTTTTGTGGAAATTTACAAGCCTGAGTAGTCATAGACCTTGTAAATAGGTAGCCTTGACAGACAATACCAACTTAGATAAGGACAAGCAAGTCATAGGCAGAGTCATAGTGAATTGTCCCCTGAACCTTCACCTAGCCGATACCCAGTTCTGAAGATATCTGTATTCCACCTGAACACCCACACTCCAGTGTCATTCCCTTCCCCACATCCTCCCTTTCTGTGTTTATAACTCCTGTGTGAATTAATTACAATTTGAGAAAAAATAAAATAAAATAAATAAAAAAGAAAAAAAGAAGAAAAAGAAGTTCTTGTAACCTTGGATATTAGGTCTTCTGTGGAGTTGGTGATGTTTGTTCTTCCATCTAGGATTGTAAGCTAGTGTCTAGCATATTGCAGATAGACTTTCTTCGGTCACTGGGAAAAGGTATGTGGTGTACTAGTAGCTAATCATCTCGCAAAGATGAGACATGAAAAGGGGACAGGGAATGAAGTTAGGAAGATGTCATAGTTAGGGTCTTACTGCTGTGAACAGACACCATGACAAAGGAAATTCTTATAAGGACAACATTTAATTGGGGCTGGCTTACTGGTTTAGAGTATCATCAGAGCATGAGAATGGTAGCATCCAGGCAGGCATGGTGCAGGAGGAGCTGAGAGTTCTACATCTTCATCTGAATGTCACTAGGAAAAGACAGGCTCCGAGGAAGCTAGGAGGAGAGTCTTAAAACCATGCCCATAATGACACACTTCCTCCAACAAGGCCACACCTACTCCAACAAGCTACACCTACTAATAGTGCCACTCTCTGGGCCAAGTATATTCAAACCACCATAGAAGGCCTTACATAAAGCCTTAAAAATTATCTTACAAGAAAACCAATTTGACAAAGATCAAGACTGCCAGAATAACCTATGACTCATCATAAAACATGAGCATGTACCCCTGGTTGGATATTTAAAGTGTTAATAAGACATGCACCCCATGAAGGTGTATGTAGAACTACATGTAGCAGAGTGTAAAGAAGCCCACACTATGCACATGAGAAGGAAAACACCCATGCTGACATAGAGTCCTACTTTTCACCAAACAGGCTTGTTGGCTGCTAAACTCTCCTCCTAGTCAATTTCACTGCCCTCCCCACTAGGTAGTGTACTATCTCAATAAGCTTCCTCTGCAGCTTGTTTTTCCATGCATGTGTTTGCTTCATTCTTTGTTCAAAGATACAAGAACCAGGAATAACTCCCAAACATGCCCCCTCAACACCAATATCAGCTCCTTAGTCTTCCCACTGGCCAGGACAATACGCAGAGGTTTGTCTACCAGCTGAGAAATAGTACTCTCAAAGTGTTTTGGAAACCACTCCTGTGCCTGACACTGAAAAGGAATTCAGGAAACTTCCAATTCTGTCTTCACATGCTATAGCATCCTTTGTGCCTATCCTGAGATATGCTTAATCTCACCAGTCTTCCTTATTTCTATCAACAGTAGATCCTACTCCACTGAAGGCATGATTTTCCTCTAGATATCTCCTCTCTTGCTCTTCTTCCTTCCCTCCCTTCCTCCCTTCCTCCCCCTCTCTCTTTCCTTCCTCCCTCCTAATGTTGGTTCATCCTTACATGTCTTCTTTTATATATGTGATCCATCATGAGGGATTTACACAATAGAGAAATGTTTTGCCCAGAAAAACATCTGCATAAAGGACATTTAGAATCCCTGAGTTCCCAAACTCTGGGGAGAATGAACTCAGGGTAATATCCCTGAGTGATTTCTTTTTGTGCTCTTCAACTGGGATTTTCCAAGAGAATACAATTTCAAAACCAATCTCACAGTTTCTCCCTCACCTTCAATTCCCTCTATTGCTCACAAGCCATGATAACTTTCTAGCAGTGATCCATCCTCATCTGGTTAAATTGCCAAGCCTTCTGCTTGGCTATGTTTAAGACCAACATGAATGTTCCTTGTGTTGGTTTTCCTCCAACAGCCATGGCTCCATATTGAAGACCACAAGAAAAGCTTGGAAGAAAGAGAATAAAAAGACAGAGTGGTGTCATGATTTAACTGAGAACAGAGTGGCCAGGTGGGAGAGTGCCCTCAGGCCAACAGCTTCAGCTAGGGAGAATCATAGGCAATGATGTGACACAGTGTCATCATTATCCTTCGAGATGGGGACAGCACAGGATGATAATGAATGTGTTGCAGAAAAAAATAATACAACTTCATCTGGTACAGATGGGTGGTATTAGCATTTAGTCTGCTGGATGGTAGAGTGTGTTGACATTATTTATAGCAGCAATACAGAGCTATGACATAGATCCATTGTAAAGAAGGCCTTCTAAGGCAGCTGCTTTCCATTAAAAACATATAACACAGAAGCGTTTGTAAAGGGTGGCTTGGGTTGGCAGCATTAAAAAGGGATGTCATCTTTGCTAAATCTGGGACTCATTTTCATTCCTATTTTTATTTCCATTTACATTTTTATATCTAAGCAAGCTTTCTAATTTTTTTAAGCAGCAAATTAGGAGGAAAAAAAAGTGTGGCTCTATTTAGAGTTCTCATTACTTGAAAATGGGCCAAGTAACATATTTCTCCAAATACAAGGGAATTTTGTATAAGGGAGTATCTCTAAACCCCCACAAAATATTTCTCTGTATTAAAAGCTTTAATGGCTGAGTCTAATAAAGGATTGCCATTCTCAGAGGGAAAGTTTTACTTTGTGAGAAAATAGGTTAAAAGGTCATTAAGAATAATAATTTTTAAAATCTGATTATAAGTGAAAAGAAGCTACTAATATCCTGAGGGTAGAATACATTAATTGTAAAACATGACCTAGATAAGTCCCCATATATCTAATGCCAATCTCCACTTGTAAAACCACAGAATCTTGACATCAGAGGAAATGAGAGCCCCTGAAGTAAATGATATTGAAAAGTTCTCATCAAGATAGGAACGTGGGACTTCTCAACCTTTCACAAGATTAACTTCAAAAGCTAAAGAAATAGATTCTCATAACAAAATATGTATAAATCTCTTGAATTCCTTGTCCCATGTTCCCATCTCCTTTCCTAGTGGATAAGTCCTATCTGTGATGCTTAAGCTTATCCTGCTGCTGGATCAGTTCTATCTGTTGTGGTTAAGCCAGCACTGGAGATGGAAGTGCACAGCAAGGCTTCTTGCCTCTCTCATCTGCTAAGAATTCTCAGCCTCCCTGGATTTAGGAACAGCATTTCATTGTTTCTATGCTGTGAGACTAAACAACCTATCCTTTTTAAACTAATTCAGTGGCTGCCTTTGTGATAGTCTTTTGATCTACATTTTCCATCTTTTCTCCACTATCACAATAATTTATTTTCATGGTTAATCTCATCATCTTTGGTGCAGGACATTGGATGAGGTAGCAATAGCACCAGAATTATTAATGTGGTGTAGTCTATATAGCCTCTTATTCATGTGAATTCTACATTCTACTTTTACCCAACCAATAGCCTGGGCTTAAATCATCTGCTACTTCCCTTTCATGACATCTCCTCTTCCTTTGCAAGTCCATCCTCAGTGCTCACGGTTGTTCTCCTAGGCTTCAGACCAGGCAGACCTTGGCAAGTTGTCCTCAAGCAGGAATTACATGTGCAATGTCAGGATAGCAAGAAGTACAACCACAAGCAATTTGGCTTCTCCAACACAGTGCTGGGTTCTGTTACCTGCCAAGTGGTTTGTCTAAGACATGTATTCTCTTTGAGCATCAATTTGTCTATGAATAGAGGTAATAATATTTCTTACTTTACAGAGTTCGCCTAAGAGGAAAAAAAAATCAGTCAATACAAATGGTATCACTGTGTGACAATTTTTCAACCAATATTAGGATGCTTTTGTCCCTAAATGATTCTTCTTTGTACTGATTGAAAAATTAAAACACAAAGAAAAAGATGGAGATTATTTGTCCCTATGAAATAAGACCTCACAAAACCAAATTTAACAATTATTAAACTCTTCTCAGAGAACAGTGACTTTCTGCCTCCCTTCTTATGGGACATTTGCTGTACAAAGGACAGTCATCCCCTTGTCCTTCACATGGCTTTTGGTTTTCAGCGTGGAGCCATTGGTAATTATGTCCATTAACAGTTCCCATGTACTATCAGGTATTACTGAAACCTAAATGCCCCATGGGACTCATCACAGAGAAACAGGTTTCAATTTGTTTTCAAGATACATCCTTGGAGCATTCTCCAAAGAGTTCTCAATAGGACAAACAGTAGCTGGTGCTTCCTAGCTAATCACCATTATCACAGAACCTTCTGGAACCATGCCAGCTGCAAATGGTAGATCATCATCTGCCCTCTTGCAGAACAATTTGCCTGTTTTATATCACAAACAAATTACTCCCTCTAACCCTTATGTTCATTATCCCTACTTTGGTTTTACGTCTCTTCCTAGATAACTATGGTGGAAAATGGAAGCTTAAGGTAAAATACTGTCACATAAATGTATTGCCCACATTATTGCCCCCTCTTATAGCACAATCTGACCAGGCTTCACCAAGGATCCAGTTTCTCATTACACAAATGGTTCTTCAGGCATGGCGGGGTAGGTGGGGATGCCTGGGACAAAGGAAATAGAGTAGTCATAGAGGTATGCAGAGCCTCTAAGGAAATAAAAAAATATTTAAATGAAGAGAAATTAATAATAAATTTGAACCTCTGGGGGTAAGACTTGGGGCTGTTGTTGAGGGCATGAAACCTCCAGGTCAAATTAGACAAGGGAATGTGAAACATGTATGTTCAAGTCTCCACTTTGGGCAAGCAGGTAGGTGCATATAGCTCTTTTTACAGATTCCAGAGCTAAGTAGGCACATTATGCCTCCAAGTCTAACAGCTTATTTCAATACTACAAGTCATTCAGCCTGAAAATCTTAATAAATGTCATTCTGAATAGAGGGCCACCTTTACGTTTAAGCCAACATTCCAGAATATCCAAACTTATGCCAGAACCAACCGAAGTACTCCAGAGTAAAAAGAACTGAATTTCTGCCCACAAAGAGTCTGTTCTCTATTGTTTAGTCAATAACAAAATGGGCTACTTTAAGAGACCAGTGAACTAACACACTTAGTCAGCCAATAAAGGCACTGTTAACCCTAAGTGGGAGGGCCTGGAACATTGTAGGAAGCATTTAGGCTAGTGTGGAAGGAATGGTGGATGAGTCTAATCTTACAAAAGAGAGTAGGCGAGACCTTCCAAGTTTAGAAACAATTGATAATACCAAATGTGTATCATTCATTAGAATCTTGAGAAAAAGTATTCAGAGAATGTGATAATTCACGATGCTTGGTTCTGGCTGGTGGGTTTAGGAATCAGGGATGGATAAAGCTTTGAAGGTGAAATTTTCAAAAGGACCAGGAGGAACAGAAAACCTGAAAACAGAAACTGAATGTCATGCTAAGAATGTTGAAGAACCATAATCTGGATTTAGTCAGAGAAGTTAAAAAATGAAGTAAGAGAAACCTGAGCTGCTGCAATAGCTATGTAATGAAGAGAAGACTGAAGTAAAGCAGTGCGAAAGAAAACAGGAGTTTCTGAAATATCATTAGTTCCACACATGTTAGCTAGACTTTACCATCACACTCATTAGAAATATTAGGAATACTTTCAGCCACTTTTTAAAGAGAATACAGATTATCACCATTAATATTAAATACTATTTGAGACATGCTTATCAATTAAACCAAAGTGAGAATGAGAAAGAAAGAAGACAGAAAGAAAGAAAGAAAGAAAGAAAGAAAGAAAGAAAGAAAGAAAGAAAGAAAGAAAGAGAGCTGGGGAATTCTATTCAGTATTTTAGATATAACTTTACATCCATGAGTCCAAAACATATCAAGTGAATTAAAACAATTGTAGCACCACTTAGGAATGTGCTCAGTTAGGACATGAATAGATTGATGAGTCTCTGTATAAAAATGGTGAACAGTTAGTAAAGCGTCAGAAGTAGTGAGTTTATAATATATATAAGAAAGGTAGAATACATGGATATAATAAAGAAGTTTATAAGAGATGTTTAGTTCTAGATTAAAACTTTGAACCCCTAAAAGAAAATACAAAAGAGTGTAAAAAAATAAAAAATAAAATAAAAAATAAATAAATAGAGATTCTATTCTTGAATGGCAGGAGACTTGAAGGCTTAAAGTGGCAGATTTCTCACTCAATTTTCAGGAGTTGCTAAGATCATACATAACTGCTGCCAGAATGAATACTGCCTTCATCCTTATTCCAGATAAGAGTACAGCTCATATCTCTCAACAAAGAAGCTTCTTTTCACAGTGATCAGAAGCTAATAGAGACATCCATGACTGGTCAAATACAGAGGATGGATGATAGTAGGTGCCGAAGGTCCAAATGGGTCACCAACAAGACAACACCCACACCTAAGCTCGGGAAACATCTTGAAAGAGGAAGCAGGAGATTGGAAGAGAGTGAGAACTGGCATGCCTGCCACAAGCTAGTGTCTCCTGGACAGGACAGAGGATGCATCCATGAGCTCACAACAATATAGCTGCCATCTCAAGACCTGCAGAGCTCAGGTCAGTCACCATTAATAGGAAACAAGTTCACAAGGCCCAACCCTTAACTGCAGGAAGTCAATGGCTGCTGAGGAACAGAGATCTCCATCTTAAGTGGTCAACTCCAAACACGAAAATTAGGACAATACTAATCTGACTCAGTAGGTTGTAGGTGTATGTAAACCTATGTGTGTATGTAGATATAATTAAAGAATACTGTGAAACTGAGAGTGGGGACATGAGAAGAGTAGGAATAAGAAAAAAAATCATTTTTTAGTACTGAAAGGGAATTTGGCAATACAATTAGTAATATAACATATCACAAATGTTATAGCATTAATGACTCAAGAAAAGAATAGAACAGAATTGTAAAAAGAAAGTTAGTATATAACAAGGAATCTCAGATCCATGATGTTAAGATAAATACCATAATTTAGGGCAGTGGGGAATTCTCATGCTCCTTACCCTAAGGAAAATTTCAAATGGAGCAAAGATTGTGTGTGTGTGTGTGTGTGTGTGT
>NW_021604719.1:3614093-3639276 GCF_004785775.1 Grammomys surdaster
TGTGTGTGTCTGTGTCTGTGTGTCTGTGTGTGTGTCTGTGTGTGTGTCTGTGTGTGTGTCTGTGTGTGTCTGTGTGTGTGTTGACCAAATGTGTTATACAGAGGGGAATGTATGTGCTTTCTTCTTTCCTGGGCAATGGGCCAGGGCTCACCAACCAACTTCATCTGAGTGGCAACCCAGTTCAGTTTTACCTTGATGGTCTTCTTATGGTTTAACTCTGCTTCTAACACTGAGAATCCTGAGTTTGAAGTTAACCTCTTCTGTGTTTATATCTCACTCAAGCTGGGTTGGGGAGGAATGCAAAGCAATAGAGTTAAGTGTCCTTACAGAGTGGTAGTGACTGGCCTGGCTCCTGACCACCTGGATGGCATTTATGCTTTTGTGGGTGTGACAGGCTTCAGCACCCCTGCCCCATGGACTATTGCCTGTTGTTCTGTCCCTCCTCTCCCTCCTGCACTGCCTTCATCTTCTCACCTCTGTGGAGAAGGTCAACTCTACTGATTTACTTCTGTTCTGCTTCTCCCAGGCCTCCTCCAGAAGCACCTCTGAAGTAGCTAAATTCAATGAATGTAGAATTATTTTTATCCTATTTTTTTAATGGGGTCTAACTCTGTAGCCTAGGTTAGCCTCAGTGATACAATACTCCTAACTCAGCCTCCAAACTGCTGTGACTATAGGCCTGGGCCAACACTTCAGGCTGGAAAAGTCCTTTCAAAAAATAAACTTCAGAACACTATATATTTTGCAGCATTTTTGTAATCACAGCAAAAAAAAAAAAACCTAGAAACATAAGTTTGAGAGAGAAAATATTATGAATGGACCTAAGGTTTGAAGTATGAGTCTTGAAAACCTGCTCAAGTGTGATTGACCAATTTTATCATACAAAACTACATACATACATACATAATAAAGCTATAAAGGAATGGGCACACATGAGCTTAACAGTTTTGTCATCAAGTAAACAATGGGTAAGTTTACTATTAATTTGTAGTATTCATAAACATGAATATATTCTAATTTGTATATCTAATCATTGTAAGCCAATTAAAACTGCAAGATAGAGTTAAAGAAATCACTAGTTGATTCCCCAATTCCAGGAAACTATCAGGAAGCTCACATTTTCTCCCCTTTTTTTGTTGATATCCACATAAATTTCATATGTGATGTTTTAAAACCATGTTTGCTTACTCGATCTTAAACACTAAGCTTTCCATGTCACTGAAACTTCTTCAAGAACATCTCACTAGCCAAATGAAGACTCAAAGAAGGGTAGCATCCTAATTTCATTTTTTGTGTTCCACATTGTTGAGCATTTAGAAATCATGACTAGACTTCTGGTCTAGGCCCGAGCATAGAGCAGGTCACAGGCGGCAGCTCCGTACCCAACACCAGAAAACCGAGAGAAAGAGGGACTCCCAGAAGCTTTAACTCAGGAAGCATCCCAGGTAAAGAAAAAGCAACACTTGCCCCAAACAGGGAGCAACCGGGATTCACTGGGATCCAGGAATTCACTCCTGGCCCAGAGCGCAGGCTCCATCCTGTCTGGGCCCAAGCACTTGGCAGATCCCGGGAGTAAGCCCTACACCCAATCTCACAGAATTCAGAGGAAGCGGGACTCCCAGGAGCTCTAACCCAAGCAGTATCTTAAGCTAGGAGATGGCAATACTTGCCCAAAACAGGGAGCAACCGGGACCCACTGGGACCCAGGAATCCACTCCTGACTCCAAGCTCGGGCCCCTTCCGGTTTCCACATGAGCACTGAGCAGATCTTGGGCCTCAGCTCTAACCCCAGCAGCAAAACCCATCCCAAACAGTTCTGACACAACCTAGATAATAGGAAAGACAGGCTCCAGTCAGAGACAGCACAGATACCACAAAGGTGATCCAGATGGCAAAAGGCAAGCACAAGAACATGAACATCAGCAACCCAAGGTACTTGCCATCATCAGAACCTAGTTCTCCCACATTAGAAAGTCCTGAACTCCCCATATCACCAGGAAAGCAAGAGCCAGATCTAAAATCACTTCTAATGATGATGATAGAGGACTACAAGAAGGAAATAAATAACACTATCAAAAAACTTGAGGAGAACACAGGTAAACAGGATGAAGTCCTTAAAGAAACACAAAAATCCTTTAAAGAATTACAAGAAAACACAAACAAACAGATGAAGGAATTGAACAAAACCATCCAGGACATAAAAATGGAAGTAGAAATAATAAAGAAATCACAAAGGGAGACGACCCTGGAGATAGAAAATCTAAGAAAGAAATCAGGAATCATAGGCACAGGCATCATCAACAGAATACAAGAGATAGAAGAATCTCAGGTGCAGAAGATACCTTAGAAAATATTGACACAACTGTCAAAGAAAACGCAAAATGCAAAAAGTTCTTAACACAAAACATCCAGGAAATCCAGGACACAATGAGAAGACCAAACCTAAGGATAATAGATATAGAAGAGAGTGAAGATTCCCGACTTAAAGGGCCAATAAATATTTTCAACAAAATTATAGAAGAAAACTTCCCTAACCTAAGGAATGAGATGCCCATAATCACACAAGAAGCCTACAGAACGCCAAACAGACTAGATCAAAAAAGAAATACCTCCTGTCACATAATAATCAAGACACAAAATGCACAAAACAAAGAATTTTAAAAGCAGTAAGGGAAAAAGGCCAAGTGACATATAAAGGCAAACCTATCAGAATTACACCTGACTTCCCACCAAATACTATAAAAGCCAGAAGATCCTGGACAAATATCATACAGACCCTAAGAGAACATAAATGCCAGCCCAGTCTATTATACACAGCAAAACTTACAATTACCATAGACGGAGAAACCAAGATATTCCATGACAAAACCGAATTTACACAGTATCTTCCCACAAATCTAGCACTACAAAGGATAATAGCAGGAAAGCTCCAATACAAGGACAGCAATCATACCCTAGAAAGAGCAAGAAAACAATCCTTTTCCATCAAACCCAAAAGAAGATAACCACACAAACAATGTCTCCACTATTAGCAAAAATGACAGGAAGAAACAACACCCTCTCCTTAATATCTCTTAACATCAATGGACTCAATTCCCCAATAAAAAGGCATAGGCTAAAGGACTGGATATCCAAACAGGAGCCAGCTTTTTGCTGCTTACAGGAAACCCACCTCAGTGACAAAGACAGACACTACCTTAGAGTAAAAGGTTGGAAAACAATTTTTTAAGCAAATGGCCCTAGGAAACAAGCTGGAGTACCCATTCTAATATCAAATAAAATTGACTTTCAACTTAAAGCTATCAAAAAGGATAAGGAAGGTCATTTCATACTTGTCAAAGGAAAAGTCAACCAACATGAACTCTCAGTTCTGAATATCTATGCACCAAATACAAGAGCACCCACTTTCATAAAAGAAACCTTACTAAAGCTAAAAGCACACATTGTACCTCACACAATAATAGTGGGAGACTTCAACACCCCACTCTCAGCAATGGATAGGTCATGGAAACAGAAACTAAATAGAGATACAATGAAACTAACAGAAGTTATGAACCAAATGGACTTAACAGATATCTATAGAACATTTCACCCTAAAGCAAAAGAATATACCTTTTTCACAGCACCTCATGGTACCTTCTCCAAAATAGACCATATACTTGGGCACAAGACAGGCCTCAACAGATATAAAAAAATTGAAATAATCCCCTGCATCCTATCAGATCACCATGGTCTAAGGCTGGTCATCAAAAATGACAAAGACAATGGAAAGCCCACATTCACATGGAAACTGAACAACACCCTACTCCTTGATAATCTGGTAAGGGAAGAAATAAAGAAAGAAATTAAAAACTTTTTAGAAATTAATGAAAATGATGACACATCATACCAAAATCTATGGGATACAATGGAAGCAGTAGCTCTAAGTGCCTACAAAAAGAAACTGGAGGGAGCATACACTAGCTGCTTGAAAACGCACCTGAAAGACCTAGAACAAAAAGAAGCTAATACACCCAAGAGGAGTAGACAGCAGGAAATAATCCAACTCGGGGCTGAAATCAACCAAATAGAAACAAAAAGAACTATTCAAAGAATCAATAAAACCAGGAGCTGGTTCTTTGAGAAAATCAACAAGATAGATAAACCCTTAGCTAGACTAATCAGAGGGCAGAGAGACAGTATCCAAATTAATAGAATCAGAACTGAAAAGGGAGACATAACAACAGAAACCAAGTAAATTTTAAAAATCCTCAGATCCTACTACAAAAGCCTATACTCAACAAAATTGGAAAATTTGGATGAAATGGACAATTTTCTAGACAAATACCAGTTACCAATGTTAAATCAGGACCAGATAAACCATCTAAACAGTCCCATAACCCCAAAAGAAATAGAAGCAGTCATTAAAAGTCTCCCCACAAAGAAAATTCCGGGACCAGATGGATTTAGTGCAGAATTCTATCAGACCTTCAAGGAAGACCTAATTCCAATTCTCTTCAAACTATTCCACAAAGTAGAAACAGAAGGTACACTACCCAATTCGTTCTATGAAGCCACAATTGCGCTCATACCTAAATCACACAAAGATCCAACAAAGAAAAAGAACTTCAGGCCAATCTCCCTTATGAACATTGATGCAAAATTACTCACTAAAATTCTAGCGAACTGAATCCAAGAACACATCAAAACAATTATCCATCATGATCAAGTAGGCTTTATCCCAGGAATGCAGGGTTGGTTCAATATTCAGAAATCCATCAATGTAATCCATTATATAAACAAACTCAAATTTAAAAACCACATGATCATCTCACTAGATGCTGAGAAAGCATTTGATAAAATTCAACACCCCTTCATGATAAAAGTCTTGGAAAGATCAGGAATTCAAGGTCCATACCTAAACATAGTAAAAGCAATATACAGCAAACCAGTAGCAAGCATCAAACTAAATGTAGAGAACCTTGAAGCAATCCCACTAAAATCAGGGACTAAGCAAGGCTACCCACTCTCCCCTACTTATTTAATATAGTATTGGAAGTCCTAGCCAGAGCAATTAGGCAACACAAGGAGGTCAAAGGGATACAAATTGGAAAGGAAGAAGTCAAAATCTCACTATTTGCAGATGATATGATAGTATACTTAAGTGACCCCAAAACTTCCACCAGCGAACTCCTAAACCTGATAAACAACTTCAGCAAAGTGGCTGGATATAAAATTAACTCAAGCAAATCAGTAGCCTTCCTCTACTCAAAAGATAAACTGGCTAAGAAAGAAATTATGGAAATGACACCCTTCACAATAGTCACAGATAATATAAAATGCCTTGGTGTGAACCTATACAAGCAAGTAAAAGACCTGTATGACAAGAACTTCATGCCCCTGAAGAAAGAAATAGAAGCAGATCTCAGAAGATGGAAAGATCTCTCATGCTCATGGATTGGAAGGATTAATATAGTAAAAATGGCTATTTTGCCAAAAAGCCATCTAAAGATTTAATGCAATCCCCATCAAAATTCCCACTCAATTCTTCACAGAGACAGAAAGAGCAATCTTAAAATTCATTTGGAATAACAAAAATCCCAGGATAGCGAAAACTACTATCAGCAATAAAAGAACTTCTGGGGGAATCACCATCCCTGACTTCAAGCTGTACTACAAAGCAATAGTGGTAAAAACTGTGTGGTATTGGAACAGAGACAAGCAGGAGGATCAATGGAATAGAATAGAAGACCCAGAAATGAACCCCCATACCTGTGGTGACTTGATATTTGACAAAGGAGTTAAAACCATTGAGTGGAAAAAAGACAGCATTTTCAACAAATGGTGCTGGTCCAACTGGAGGTCAGCATGTAGAAAAATGCAAATTGATCCATACTTATCTCCTTGTACAAAGCTCAATTCCAAGTGGATCAAGGACCTCCACCTAAAACCAGCCACACTGAAACTAATAGAAGAGAAACTGGGGAAAAGCCTGGAACACATAGGCACAGGAGAAAAGTTTCTGAACAGAACACCAATGGCCTGTGCTCTAAGACCAAGAATTGAGAAATGAGACCTCATAAAACTGCAAAGCTTCTGTAAAGCAAAGGACACAGTCAATAGGACAAAGCGGCAACCAACAGATTGGGAAAAGATCTTCACCAACCCTACATCTGATAAAGGGCTAATATCCAAGATATACAACGAACTGAAGAAATTAGACTCTACACAATCAAAGAACCCTATTTAAAAATGGAGTACAGAGCTGAACAAAAAATTCTCAACTGAGGAAGCTGGAATGGTTGAGAAGCACCTAAAGAAGTGTTCAGCATCCCTAGTCATCAGGGAAATGCAAATGAAAACAACACTGAGATTCCACCTCACACCAGTCAGAATGGCTAAGATCAAAAACACAGGTGACAGCACATGTTGGCGAGGATGTGGAGAAAGAGGAACACTCCTCCACTGTTGGTGGGATTGTAAACTGGTATAACCACTATGGAAAGCAGTCTGGCAGTATCTCAGAAAATTGAACATAGTGTTACCTGAGGACCCAGCTATACCACTCCTGGGCATATACCCAAAAGATGTTTCAACATACAACAGGGACACATACTCCACCATGCTCATAGCAGCCTTATTTATAATAGCCAGAAGTTGGAAAGAGCCCAGATGCCCTTCAACATAAGAATAGATGCAGAAAATGTGGTACATTTATACAATGGAGTACTACTCAGCTATTAAAAACAATGAGTTCATGAAATTCTTAGGCAAATGGATGGAGCTGGAAAATATCATCTTGAGTAAGGTGACCCAATCTCAAAAGAACATACATGGTATGCACTCACTGATAAGTAGATATTAGCCCAAAAGCTCACAATTTCTAAGAAACAATGTATAGACCACATAAAACTCACAAAGAAGGAAGACCAAAGTGTGGATGCTTTGGTCCTTTCTAGAAGGAGTATCAAAAGTTTCAACCAGAGCTCCCAAAGTCTAAACCACAAGCCAGAGAGCACAAAGGGAGGGACTGTATAGGGAATTGAGGGTGACCTTGTCAGACTTCAGTGGAAGTGGAGGGCCATGGTCCCTGAAAATTTGGATCTCCTACTGTTTGGGA
The DNA here is from genome assembly GCF_004785775.1 of Grammomys surdaster. Classification (NCBI taxonomy): domain Eukaryota; kingdom Metazoa; phylum Chordata; class Mammalia; order Rodentia; family Muridae; genus Grammomys; species Grammomys surdaster. The sequence continues at coordinate 3,621,193 of NW_021604719.1, forward strand.
ATTCTAGAGCAGGGAGAAGGGACTGGGAGGATGTTTGGAGCAAATCCTCACAAAAATAGGAGGAGGGAGTATGGGATAATGGGTTTTGGGGGAGAATGGGAGAAGAGATAACACTGAAAGGTAAATACGTATAATATCCATTAAACACACACACAGAGATAAAGGGTCTAAAAAAAAAGAGAGGGAGAAGAGTTTACTTATTTTAAATTATTTTCAAAAGTTTCTAGGAGTTGCTAATTGGCTAAGATCCTATTTTAAGCTCTCCACAAAAGAATTTAAGTCTCTGTTCAATATCCTCAAGAGAGATGTAAATTCTAATTTTCCTCAACAATTAATTGACAAAAGAGAAGTAATCTCACAAAAAGTAGAAGAAGCTATTACTAATTGATATATTATATAGCCTGATTAGTTGTAGGTGGTGCTATAACAGTCCTTTGACAAAAGATTATTAATATAGATTTATATATCCTTAAATAGGGTCTTCATGACTCTCTGAGTGTGGAAGGACTGTTGGCGCTTCTGCCCTGATTTTACAAGAACTCTGAAAAATTGGCTTTAAAAACAAAAGAGGGGGAACAGTACCCCCCCAGAAGGAGTCCCCCTGAAATACTCTCCATCATGCCTTGTTAACTTTCATCTCTCTAAAGCTAAAAGCTCATAGAAAATCTGCTGCTGACTGCCTCTGGCACCACTGAGACCAACAAAACTTTGCCACAGATATGGAGAAGGACCCCGTTACCCTTAAAGGGAATGGCCCAGACCCAGTTCCCTTACGGGAACCGAGGATTGATATGCCTGTCTGATACCACAGAAGGCACAGCTAACTGGCTACCAAAAAGATTAATGAAATAAATAGATACCCCCACAAAGACAGGCCCAACCATCAATAATGTGAATAACAATTTACATCCAGGGAAGAGAAATCTCCCTGAGAATTCCCTTCTTTTTCCTTTCCAGGTAAAAATGAATCACCCGTGATGTCTGCTGTTAGAAGTTCTAATCCAGATGCTGGACTCCTAACTTATACTACTCAGACCTTTGAAGGGCCACTGACAAGAACATCAAACAGCTAGAGATTGACATCACTAATCTGAAGAAATCCCTCGTTTTGCCTTCTGAAGAGACCTCCTAAAATCGCAAAGATCCTTATGGGACTCGATTTACTCTATCACAGTAGAAAAGGCTGTGTACAGCTCTTTACTGTGTACAGCCCTTAAAGAAGAATGTTGCCTTTACATAGACAAGACAAGGAGGTTTTAAAGAGAGCATGAAATAGGTCAGTGAAGGCCCTAAGAAAAATCAGAGAGAGAAAGAGACAGATGAATGCTGGTACAAGAATTGGTTTGCAGCCTCTCCAAGGTTGTCAACCCTATTTCCTCCCATCTTGGGACCATTATTGGGGTTATTTTTGCTTATTTCTGCTGGTCCCTGGGCCTCAAACAGGCTGACTAACTCTGTGAAACAACAGATAAATAATTTGGTAGCAAAACCTATTCAGATACATTATCATAAGTTAGCTATGGAGGACCAAGAGACTCAAGATGAGGTTGTTACTTTATACAGGGTGCTTCCAAAACCCATCTCCACCCAACCTAAAAGGGGGGACTTCTGCCCCTAGACCAAGCAGAGAAGGGCCACCCAGAACCCCTTCTGACAGGCGATCTGAATTCTTGCTTAGGCTGCGAGGCTAAGCACTGCAAGAGAATATAATAAAAGTTAAAAATCTCTCTCTGGGTTCCCTGAGGGACAAGCCTGACTGCATAGGGGTTGATGTCAAAAGTATCCCCTCTCTAGGAAAAAGACATCGGGACAGGTATGGCCCTCATGCCTCACTAGACAACAACAGGGGGACTGGAGCCATTACAAGATCCCCTTCAAATACTGGAGGTCAGGCCTCTACCCCCACCTCGCAAGATTAGAATTGCCACAGCTCTTCTATACTTAGAGAAGGGAGGAGATGTCAGGGGAAGCCCTGTTTCCACACTGAAGGCCTAAAATCAACCATAGGCCTAAAATCAGCAATAGGCCTGTCATACATGTATACTAACACCAAGTCTTGGGTCTCAATGAAAAAACATTGAAACGGATGGCTATAAGCTAATGTAAACAGGCAGCTTTTGTGGAAATTTACAAGCCTGAGTAGTCATAGACCTTGTAAATAGGTAGCCTTGACAGACAATACCAACTTAGATAAGGACAAGCGAGTCATAGGCAGAGTCATAGTGACTTGTCCCCTGAACCTTCACCCAGCCAATACCGGGTTCTGTAAGATATCTGTATTCCCCCTGAACACCCACACTCCAGTGTCATTCCCTTCCCCACATCCTGCCTTTCTGTGTTTATAACCCCTGTGTGAATGAATTACGATTTGAGAAAAAATAAATTATTTAAAAAAAAAAAGAAATCATGATGCATGTGAAAGTCATTACTGTAATGACAGCCATGGCATCCTGACCATTTACCTAGGGTAACGTTTTGCAAGTAGAACTACTATGTCAAATAAAAAACACTTTCATACCAGTATCATCTATAACTTGCTTTAACAATTTTATTTTTCAATATTAATCATATACAATCCTCACCTTTATAAATTCTTTCTTCACAGAACTCATGGGAAGGTCAGATTCTATATATTAAGTTTTCAAAGCTCATCAGATGAAAGTTTCAACCAACTAGTCCACTGGCTCAAACCTCAAAAAAGTACTCATACCTCAAATTTTTATCTTTTTGCATCTATTCTTTGAAAGCTTGGGAGCAAAGCTAAATCTGACAGCTCATATTTAAAAGTCACATTATAGGCCGGGCAATGGTGCCACACACCTTTAATCCCAGCACTTGGGAGGCAGAGGCAGGCGGATTTCTGAGTTCAAGGCCAGCCTAGTCTACAGAGTGAGTTCCAGGACAGCCAGGGCTACACAGAGAAACCCTGTCTAGAAAAAAACAACAACAAAAAAAACAAATAAAAGTCACATTGTGCGGGCTGGAAAGGTGTCTCAGCAGTTAAGAGTATCCCTTTCTCTTGTAGATGATCCAGGTTCAGTTCTCAGCACCACCACGGAAGAACTGTCTGATACCCTGTTCTGACCTCCAAAGGTACTAGGCATACATGCAGTGCACATACATGCATGCAGACTAAACACTCATAGATGTAAAATAAATGCTTTATAGATTTTTAAAAGAAAATAATCTCCACAACACTCTCTGGTTATCTAATTTAAGAACGCATTAAACCTGAGGTTTTCAATCCCTAAAGCATACGAGCGCCCCCTTTAGATTGTTAAGGCACACAACCAGGCTGCATCCCAGGAGCTTCAGACTGAGGTCTACAAAACCTGCTTCCAATAAGGCTGGCATTGCTGATCTGGAATAGTACACTGGCAATCAGTTATATTGGATCCTTATTACGTCAAATTCCCCAGATGACAGCAAACAAACAAGATCATGGTTCCTGCCCTCAGAGTGTATTCTAGTAGGTTAAACAGATGTCAGGTGGTTAGCAAGTAGCCAAATGGGCAAGACTTTGGGGTAGAGAGAGCCTTCTCAAGAACTCTCCTGGGTGTTTAACAATGAGCTACCATGAAAAATGATACTCTCCATGTGTGTCTCTTGCTTGTGCAGGGTTGGGACCAGCAAGAAAACAGACTAGCTTTTAGGTTTGGGTACTCTCCCCCTTAAGCCAAGCAAAAGGCTAGCAGGACAGCCAGGTGTTAGGAATTGAGAAGTAAGCTCTAGAAAGCAAGTGTTGACTGCACAGAGCCATGGAAGTGAGCCCTTTTGCAACAGAATACTAAATGCTCACTACCCATACACAAGACCCAAGTATACATAAGGAGAATGTGTAGGTCAATAAAAGGAAACTACATATGCAAGTTCTATATGCAAATCACCCAACTTAGCAGAATGTATAGAGATGGAACAAATGACTCCCACTGAATCTGCTTTATACAAACGGTAGTAAAGTGCCCAGATGTAATTACCACTGTGTCCTAGTTCACAGGGGTAAGGTGTCTTACATTTGCTATTAGAGGACCTTGTCTCTGCTGGCCTCATATAACACCAGCCAGCTTATTATACAGATCTTCCCTGAGGGAAGTGAAGTGCTCCATCCTGTGTCTCTGAGCAACCTTTGAGTAAGGCCTAGTAAGTGCTTTCTTCTATAAAACACTATAAACATGCTTTTAAACATTCCTTTGCTAATTTTTCAGGGTCTAAGACAGTTTGTCTCCTTAATTTTTCAACTTCAAAGACACTTTTCTTTCTTTTTTCTTTTTTTTTTAAGGATTGCTTTCATTTACAAGAAAGGTGTTTCCTTAAAGTCACACTGCAAACAAACTAAGTTACTATCGCCAGTGCACTCACAGGGTATCGAGCACTCTACATTTGGGCCTCAAACTCTGTGGTTTTGTTCGTTTGGAGGTGTGGGGGGGTGTTTTGGTTTTTTTTTTTTTTTGATAAGGAGAAGGCTTTAATCATCACAAACAATTTGAACCAGAATCATGACAACTCTACACCAAGCTAAGAGAAAAAAATTTCTCAACTCACACTGAATGAGCCCCACACTGGTGTTTCTCTGGCTCCTTCCTGGGAATGGATTGATGATATAAGCCTTGATTTTCAACAGTTTCTGAGGACAACATGGGCTTCAGAAGATACTCAGGACATCTTTCCATGTCTGTGGGTGGAGTCATCTTCTGAATAGTTCAAAGTTCATCAAGTCCTATTACTACAATTGAGACCAATGCCAGAAAGGAGACTCAGTGTTTAACACTGGCTGCTCTTACAGAGGACCCAGATCCGATTCCCACCATCTGCAAGCCACTTCTGAACACTTATAACTCCACTTCCATGAGATGTGATGCCCTCTTCTCCCTCCCTCTATCCCTCTCCTCAAAGCCATTTTTCAAACATACTTTAACCATGATTCAGAGTGAAGTGGCCAGTTTACATGGTGAACCCAACATATCTGAACACATCCAAAAATTCCAAATAATATTCCCAAGTAATACACACAGCATGCTGGATCCAGTTCTATTTCTTTCATGTTTATGCTATCAAAACCCCATACATTTCAACTGTGGCCTAGAAAGTTGAAATCAAGTTTGAGAATCTACTTCAAGATGCCTATAAAGTCCTACACATATATTTCACACAAAAACATACCTCAAAACAAAGCAATAACAACAAGAAAAACTTACTGTTTCCATTTCCTAAGTGGGCAGACAACTCTAAGCATTCACTTTGCTTCTGAAGTTCTCACTACAATCATTTGGTATCGGTAAGGGCCTGTTAGTGCCTAATCTATTCCAACTGGTCTGATTTCCACTGATGCAGGTCTTCCCCTTGGTAGTAAAAGAAAAGTCACGGCCAATCTCTTGATCTAGATTAACTCTAACCAATAGCAGTTACAAACATTCTGTGTGTTGTACAATACAACAACCTCTGGCTCTGTGTAGCCACTTGTAGTACGACTACTGTGACCAAATAATTGACTCTTTTACATCTTAATTTGTTTAGCTGTTAACAGATACCTGAATCGAAAGTCTACCTTGTTGGGCAAAGCAGATCCATGGTCTCTCCAAAGCACTTACTGATTCCACACTGAAGATTTTAGCCAAATTAAAATTTAAAACTTTTCACACTGTACTAGCAAGCTAAAATATTACTTACTGGCCCATGTTGCAAATCCCTTAGCTTTGAGACTACTGAAGCAAACTGGATTGCACAGATTTCTTCAGAGATTAGAGGCCCCTGCTCTACCACTAGTTGGCAATACAGTGGGATGTACTTGAGTTTCTGACACCTGGTGTCAATCACACTGGCAAAGCACTATGGGAAAATTTTCTATGTCTTCCACCTGTGTTCCTCTTTCCTGCAGTATGCCTAGAAAATCACACGATCAGCACACCCACATGTCCACAGGCACACGCTAATGCTAGGAAGATTGGTCTGTAAGTGATTATCATTCACCTTGCTCATTCCTTTTAGCAACTTAATGAACACCACACATGAACCACAGGAAGATGTTAAAAAGAAACATCCTATCCCAAGATAATTTTTTAATTATTTTTATTTATTTTTTTAAGTCAAATCATAATTTTTACTTATTCACACAGGGGTTATAAACGCAAAAAGTCAGGACGTGGGGAAGGGGATGACACCAGAGTGTGGGTGTTCAGGGGGAATACAGCTATCTTTCAGAACAGGGTATGGGCTGGGTGAAGGTTCAGGGAACAGGTCACTATGACTCTGCCTATGATTCATTGTCCTTATCTAAGTTGGTATTATCCACCAAAGCTACCTATTTACAAGGTTTATGACTACTCAGGCTGGTAAATTTCCACAAAAGCTGCCTGTTTACAATAACTTATAGCCATCCGTTTCAATGTTTTTCCAGAGAGACTCAAGACTTGGTGTTAGTATATATGTATGACAGGTCTATTGCTGATTTTAGGCCTATGGCATATTTTAGGCCTTCAGTGTATAAGCAGGGCTGCCACTGACATAACCTCCCTTCTCTAAGTATAGAAGAGCTGTGGCAATTCTAATCTTGTGATGGTGGGGATAGAGGCCTGACCTCCAGTAATTGAAGGGGACTTTGTAATGGCTCCAGTCCCCCTGTTGTTGTCTAGTGAGGCATGAGGGCCATACTCATCCCGATGTCTTTTTCTTGGAGTGGGGATACTTTTGACATCAACCCCTATGCAGTCAGGCTTGTCCCTCAGGAAACCCAGAGAGAGATTTTTAACTTTTATTTATATTCTCTTGCAGTGCTTAGCCTCGCAGCCTAAGCAAGAATTCAGATCACCTGTCAGAAGGGGTTCTGGGTGGCCCCTCTCTGCTTGGTCTAGGGGCAGAAGTCCCCTCTTTTAAGTTGAGTGGAGATGGGTTTTGGAAACACCGTGTATAAAGTAACAACCTCATCTTGAGTCTCGTGGTCCTCCATAGCTAACTTATGATAATGTGTCTGAATAGGTTTTGCTACCAAATTATTTATCTGTTGTTTCACAAAGTTAGTCAGCTTATTTGAGGCCCAGGGACCAAAAGAAATAAGCAAAAAATCACCCAAATAATGGTCCCAAGATGGAAGGAAGTAGGGTTGACAACCATGGAGAGGTTGAAAGCCAATTCTTCTATCCCAAGATTTTTATAACGGAATTTCCCTTTGCTCTCTTATTAGTGACTAGTAATGACATGGCTCAAAGGCTTCCTTCCATGGATGGCACAGACAACTCTAGCCTTTGTCTTAAGGAAGCCAGGTAAGTTGTCCCATCTTAACACCCTAATAGTTGCCACAGCATTACATGCCCAGTGGCCCTGTAAAATTCATTTCAAAACTCATAAATGGCACATCTCTACCATATGTCTTTCTTCTCTCGGTTTGTGTGGGACTGGCACTCTAAGGGATAACCACTGTACAGTTCAGATTTTCCCTCAAACAAGCTACGTTGTGGGCCAAGGCTGGTGAATAAAGCCATTAAACAAATGAAGTTCATCTTCCAGTAGATTCGTCTTTCTTGCTAGTAATCCATGTCCATTAAATGTCCATCAGCTGGTACCTAGCTGCCTACCAAGCAGTGTCTCATTCTTAGACACATTACCCAGACACAGCACTCTATCTGACATACATAGTTCATCATTCATTTATTTTTGGTTTGTTTTGAGTAACTTAATTTATTTATTTATTTACATTTCAAAAGTTGCCCCCTTTCCTGGTCTCCCTCCTCAAGTTTTTCACCCCATTCACCACCATCCCTGCCTCTGAGAGGGTGCTCCCCAACCTGCCCACTCACCCTCACCTCACCCCTACCAGCATCTCCCTTCCCTAGGGCATCAAATATTCATAGGATTAATCGAATCCTCTCCCACTGAGGCCATACAAGGAAATCCTCTGCTACACATATGTCCGGGGCCATACACAAATCACATGTATGCTCCTTGGTTTTTAGCTTAATCTCTGGGAGCTCTGAGGGGTACAAATTAGTTGACATTGTTGTTCTTCCTATAGGGTTGCAATCCTCTTCAGCTCCTTCAATCCTTCCTCTAACTCTTCCATATTGGTCCCTGACCTCAAACCAGTGGTTGGCTGTAAGTATCTGCATTTGTCTCAGTCAGTTGCTGGTAGTGCCTCTCCAAGGATACCCATGCCAGGCTCCTGTCTGTACACACAATATGATCTCAATAATAATGTCAGGATTTGGTGTGCACACATGGGATGGATCCCAAGTTGGGTCACTCACTGGGTGACCTTTCCTTCGGTCTCTGCTCCAATTTTTACCCTGCATTTCATTTAGGAACAATTCTGAGTTAAAAATTCTGAAGATGGGTGGGTGATCTCCTGCATCAACTGAGGACCATGTCTATCTACTGGAGGTAGTCTCTTCTGGTCCTGTCTCCCCACTGTTGGGCATGTTGGCTAGTCCCATCCCCATTGAGGCCTGGTAGCCTCTCACTTCCCAGGTCTCTGGGATTTTCCAGAGGTTCCCTCTACCCCTTACCCCCCACCCCCCACTGCTGTGTATTTCTATTCATTCTCCTGGCCCTCTGTGAATCCCTCCTCTCCCTATACCCAATCCTGCCCCTGCTTTTCCCCTTCCCCTCCCCTCTCCAACTCAGGTTCACCCCCACCCTCTGCCTCCCATGATTATTTTGTTCCTCTTCTAAGTGGGTTTCCAGTATCCACACTTGGGCCTTCCTTCTTGTTAAGCTTCCTAAGGTCAGTCTCCTACTACCAAGACGTATCTCCCCTAAGTGCAGTTTATAAGACCTTGCTAATAAAAACAGCATATATGAGATTTGAAACAAAATATCCATTCGGGTAAAATGGCAGTACGGAAATGAGGCCTATAACTTATTTTATGCTTCAAATTCTGCACCTTCTATCAATTTTCAGAAAATATCTTTTGACCTGGAGACATTTTTGAGATCTTTAATCATATAGATAGAAACTTCCTCTGCCTCCAGTTATAGTGATACCCATAATACATCATAATTAGCTGCCTCAAAAATCCACATAATTAATATATCCCCTCTATGGACTGAATAATAACTCTTCTGGCTGAATATGCAAGAATTCATCTGGGCTTCTAAAGTACTTAAACTTTTCTGATCCAAGTAAGGAATGTGATCCTTGAGGATGCAGTTCTGCCTTTCTCTGTCCTGTGCTCTCGACATCCACAGCTGGGCTCACTCCAGCAGGCAAAATTCACTGCCTGAAGGATGCCCTTTGCAAAGTTGTTTCAGCAGATCCAAAGGTGGAAAGAAGTATGTTCATGAATCCAGATTCATCAGAAGTCTCTACCCATCTCTACCAATGATCTTATTAACCTAGCAATGCAAATATAACTCACTGTATTAGGAGGATTTTTAGAGGAATAGAACTTATGGAATACATTTATATGTAGAAAGAAAGAGGATTTATTAGAATGGTTCACAGGCTGTGGTCTATCTAGTCCAAGAATGGCTGTCTACCAATGAAAGGTCCAAGAATCCAGTAGTTGTTCAGTCCACAAGGCTGGATCTCTCAGCTTGTCTTTAGTATATGTAAAACCCCAAAGTGCATTCTAAAGCCAGTGAAGGGATGGACTTGCTAGCAAAGGTGAGAGCAAGCAAAGACAACAAGCTTCCTTCTCTCAGGTCTTTATACAGGGTGTCAGCAGAAAGTGTGGTGCAGATAAAGACGGATCTTCCCACATGAAGCTCATGAAGAAGGAAGACCAAGGGGGGGTGATACGGTCCTTCTTAGAAGGAGCAACAAAATACTCAAGGGAGCAAATATGGAGACAAAGTGAGGGACAGAAACTGAAGGAGGGGCCGTCTGAAGACCATTCCACCTGAGTATCCATCCCATGTGCAGTCACCAAAGGTAGATGCTGATGTGGAAGTCAGGAAGTGCATGCTGATAAGAGCCTGATATAGATGTCTCTTGCAGGTCTGCAAGAGTCTGACATATTCAGAGGCAGATGCTCACAACTAGCCATTGAACTGATCATGGGGTTCCCAATGGAGGAGTTAGAGTGAAGACTATTGGAGCTGAAAGGGTTTGTGGCATGAGGAGAGCAACAATACCAACCAATCAGAGCTCCCAGGGTCGAAACCACCAGCCTGGGAGCACTTAGGGAGGGATCCATGGCTTCAGCTGTATACGTAAGAGCGGAGGGCCCTGCTGGGCATAGGTGGAAGAAGAGATCCTTGACCTCATGAAGACTGGACGCTCCAGGGGGTGGGAATTTGAGGGTGGGGAGGTGGGAGTGGGGGGGTAGGTAGGGGTTACGTCCGAAGAGAAGGAGGAGGGGTGAGGGGATAGGGGTTCCTGGGTGGGTGGGGGATGGGGTAAGGGGACAACATATGAAATGTAAATAAAACATCCAATAAAAAAAAAAGAAAAACCAAAAAAAAAAAGACCCAGATTAAATGCTAGTCTTCTCACTTCAAATTATTTTGTTAAGAAAAACTTCTTCATGAAGAACAAGCTGCACATCTGTTACATGGCCCTCACCTGCTCAGAGGAGAAGGGGAAGAGGGAATGAGGAAAGGATTGTCGGAGGGATGACAGGGAGGGGGCAATGAGTAGGATATAAAGTGAATAAGTAAAAAATACGTAAATTTTAAGAAATAGGAACAAATGTGGAAATTATACAAAAAGAAAAGAAAAACAGAAAGAGAAAAATTTCCTCACAGGTGTGCACCCAGATGTTTGGGTTTCAGTAAATTTCAGATTCTATCAGTTGAAACCCAAGAATATCCATCTCACTCACCATGAGCTTTTAGATTATGAAATTAAAGAGATTCATAAAGTTTCAGAATGGTTTCTGGTTCCCACAGGGAAGGAAGTCTGCCTAATCACATGATACTAGCATTTCTTTCTGAGAGTTTCGAGTCCCAGGCATTCCCTTCTAGAAGGATTTTTCTCCCGGGGACACCACCCTCCTGTCCATTAATTTATCATACCAAAACTTGTAAGCAGTATCAGTGAGATGAATTTGTTCTGACCACATATCAACTGTGAGAAGTTTCAATATATCTTTTTATTCTGCTGATTCATTTCAATTAGGAGAGAATTATCCAAGCTCAATAAATCTTGGTCACAAATGATCATAAGCCAACACTTACATGTATCTAATTGGCATCCTAAATTAGAATCTTCAAGCCTGAGCCCCCTGGTTCCACACCCCACAAATGCTTTCTACCTTCTCTGTACTTTTAGTACAGAATTAGCAATTCCGTTCTTTCAAGTGCTCAGACTAAAAACACAGAAGTTATCCTGGTTTCTTCTCTTCAGCTCATACTCTGTGTCAAGCCACAAGCCCAACCTTTTGACTCTACTTCCAACTTAAAAGAATATGGAGCCTCTTGCTATGGCACTTCATGTCCAGTCTTGTGCTCCTCTGACTGCTGGAGCTCACCTGGATAGTTGGGAAGACCCCTGACTAGTCTGCCTGCTTCCCCTTTGGTTTTCAGTGCAGTATCCACATGATTCTGCTAAGATGCAGGCAAAGTAATGTTACCACAAGGCCTCCCATAGGCTTCTCATACCACTTAGGACAAAGCAGACACTTGCTGTAATCTATACAGCCAGACAGACCCTGTCTCAACTTCTCTCACCTCCTCCTCTATTGTCTCATCCTGCATTGAAATTGCTTCAGCCACTGAAATGGCCCACTTGCCCTTCCTTAAAGAGACTTGGAGTCCTCTGACCTCTAAGCCATTGTACTTGGCTGTGCTCACTTCTTAGCACTCCCTCCCACTGTGCATGAAAATCATCTTTCATCTCTTTCATTTGGAATATCACCTACATTCTTAATGAAGACACCCTGATACTTTTAATCTAAGACTGAAAAACTTCTAACACACATACGCACTTCTTATCCCCTCTCCTGCTAAATCTGCAGAATTTATCGGTACTTTTCATGCCGTATCTTTCATCTTACTTTTCTTATTTGTAATATTTCCTCTTTGGTCATGCTCTGAAAATACAAGTACTTTTTACCTGTCTTAATTCACTGATAACTCTCCAGCTCATAAAAGGTACTTAGAAACTATTAGTGACATCAAAAAATATCAACACATTAGCTATTTGTAAGCTTCTAGTCCCATCCTACATTCTTTTAGGATTCTGCGTTCCAGTTTGAGGCTTCCTTTCCACCTGACTCCAGAATCTCCACAGGAATGAGTTTATCACAGCTGCCCTAGCTGCTCTATCCCCTGCTCTGATTCAGAACCTACTTTATATAATTGGACCTATGCCACAGCCAACTTCAATGTTCGTACATTCCTCTGTTCTAAAGCCCTCTCCCCACAGTTGATGTGATGTCCAAACTATTTCTGGTCATGACTGTATTTACTATTGCACCTTAAGACCTTAAGACTTTAGCCATCCTTCAAAAGATTTTACCATAGACCATTGGGAATTATTTTTACCATAATAATTATGGGAAAATGTATTCATCTCTCTATTCATCACTATCCTTATCTGTAGAATTCAAAGAATGCATCTCATCAAACTATTAGAACATTGGAACTTATATATTTAATGCAGAGAATAGTGTTAGCTGGAGAATCAGTAGACAAATACTACTATTAGCAATGTCATTATCCTTAGAATGACTCTTGTAGAAGCATGGACCCAGGCCAGTTGCCTTGAGGTGCCCAATGACAGGGGAAAACAATGAATCTGTCTGGTGAAGCATCCTGATTTGTATCCAGGCACTTATGAATTTGAGCCCCACAAAGACTCATGGAAAGACATCAATGGCCCCTCTTCCAGATCTCAGGTTTGCCTCCTTTCTTAGGCGCTAACAGAATCACAGATGAATACTAGTGTAAATATTCACTCCCCTGTGGAACAGACCTATGCCCAAACCACACCATGCTGTTGTTTAACCAGAATTCACTAGCCAAGATCAACAGCGGGGGAATTTCTAGTTAGTTTACTTTTTTTATAATTTAATGGGGAGACATAAATCAGTTCTGTGGTGTTGGGCATGTTTATTGAATTCTCTGTGCCAATTTTTTTCTCAGATATAAGAATAGATAAAACTATATCTGCCCTTTAAGACTGTGGTACGGGTTTAATGAATGAACTCAGTGCTAAGAACAGTGCCTGATAGAACAAAAACTATTATGGATTAACTAAATCAATTTACATTAGTATTTCTATTCTTGAAATACTATAAGGGGCCCAGGTCTCAATGCATTTTTTCATTGAATAAACAATTGAATGGGTAAATGTATCCATTTTTTTTTTCTAATTCAGAATCTGAAAAGCCTGGATTATTTTAACACCCACAAACAAGAACCAGTAATGGAAATGGAGAGAATGGAGTATCTCAAAGATCGGGTGTTTCCTTGGAGAAGGAGCAGAATATTGGTCTAATGATGGACCAGGGCCCCCTGGAGGCATCCATCACGTCCAAACCTGAGCTCTGTCAGAGGAAATGAAGCCCAAATTAACAACAGGCCTGATGATCCTGATTTGTGATCATTTTGTAATTTCCTGTTCTATACAGCTGCTTCTGCAGACTGAACGAAACGCCACTGATAGATGAGGAACAAAGTGAAATACAGAAACTGACTGAAATAGAGCTCTATCCTGGATCTGGTCAACCTCCAGCTAGCCATATTTTCTCCAGAAAAAGAGCAAAGGAGAATAGGTGCCATTTTAATCCTGATGCTTGATAATACTGCAAAAACTAGCTTGAAAGTGGCAGGAACAGATAGAGCATAATCACAAAGCCATCAGGGAAAAGGGTAAGTATAAAAAATGCAAGCATTGTGTTTCTACACTTTCACTTAGTATCTGTACAGTGATGGTGTTGTGAGCAGCTACGGCTTTGGTACCAGAGAACCCAACCCCACAGGAGAGTTTCTCTTCCTGTAGGAAGAACCACACTAAGTAGCTAGTTCTTTGGGTTGTCTAGATAGGACACAGAAGCCAGTATGACTAGATCACCAAAAAAAAGTTTTGTCTAACATGTTTTAGCTTGTTCTGTTCAACAATCCAGAGTGGAAGTATTAAAATGGCTCTTATAATCAAAACTAAGGGACATGAAGTGACCTTGATATCAGTCCTTCAGTAAATACAAGACTTGGTTTGACCCTAAGACATTTTACCCTAAAGACTTAATCTCACTGGGCAGTGGTGGCACACGCCTTTGATCCCAGCGCTTGGGAGGCAGTGGCAGTCGGATTTCTGAGTTTGAGGCCAGCCTGGTCTTCAGAGTGAGTTCCAGGACAGCCCGGGCTACACAGAGAAACCCTGTCTTGAAAAAAACTAAAAAAAAAAAAAAAAAAAGACTTAATCTCCCCTTTCTGTTCTGTGTCTCTCATGACAGGTCCTCCTGGTTAAACCATATTTAAGGGATAAAAAATACATATATGAAATTTATTTCAGACTTCAACCACTGACCAGAAATGAAGGGAAAGAATAAAGAGGAAACTTGTAGAATATGATGAGAAAAAATAGATGTCAGTTCCAGAACCTACCTAAAACTCCTCAGTCAGTACTTTTGTTGGAGAAAAGGCAGATACTATATTTTTAATGTATATGTTCCTTATGTTGGGGACCTCTTTAGCTTCAGAGATTCCATGCTGTATATAGTCTCCACTTTATACTAAGCTAAATTCTAAGAAACAGCTAATTTTGGCCCCGAGTGCCTCATATGAACCTAGACCACACTATTATCCCTTGTTGGTAAGCACCCAGTGGGGACTGAAACCCAGCAGCTGCTAAACAGGCTCTGACTGGCTGGCCTCAAATGAGGCCTCGTTATCAAGAAAGCCTCCTGAGGTACTTGACGTGTAATAACCTAATTAAGCTGCCAGGTATGAGAAAAGGTTAGAATCATACAACATATGCATGTACCCGATTGGTTGCCCCTACCCCACCTAATCTGTGGGGCTTTGCTTTAAAAGTGCCACTGTTCTGACCTTAGGTGACACAGTTTGGATCCTGCACCCAGCCATCTTTGTAATATTTCAGTTTCTGAATAAAGATACTTCTGCTGGCTCAAACTTGGTTTTCATAGTGGATTATTTCCCAAATTCTTAGACCCAAACACTTAAAGCCCATCTGCTGCAACTATGTGCTGTGTGATACAGTGAAGAGGAGCCTCTGACAAAGTGACTGTCATGAGAACTCCGTCCTTATGCACCTGATTAGTGGACTGAATAGAAGGACAAAGGCAAACCACCCACCTTTCTACCATGAGCACTCAGCAAACCCCCTATCCCATACCCCCTTACCTTTCTTCAAGGTCACCCATGAGCACTTCCTTAAAAGAAAAGACAGTCTTCCCTAAACTCTAAAACTACCTCTGTCCTGGCTTTAGACTTCCCAGGCTTCGGAACTATGATAAATAAATTTCTACTGTTTGCATATAATTTACATACTATCCAGCTATAGTAGGAACACTCTGAATCTGGAGGACCATAACATCTCAACAACATGGACAGTAATGAACTACTCTATCATGGCTACTGGGAACTAGAATAAACTGCTCCAGAAACTGCAAAAAGAAAATCCTAGAGACATGCCATGTCTCCAAAACAGAACCCCAATGATGAAAGGAGTTAGGGGAAGGACTGAAGGAGCTGAACGGGCATTATCTGCATCAGTGGGCGGGGAGGCTCTTGGTCCTGTGAAGGCTTGATACCCTAGTGTAGAGGAATGCTAGGGTGACTAGGTGGGAGTGGGTGGATGAGTGGGGGAGCACCCTCATAAAGGCAGGGTAAGGGGGTATGGGATAGGGGGTTTGCTAAGGGGAAACTGGGAAAGGGGATAACATTTGAAATGTAAATAAATAAAATATTCAATTAAAAAATTAAGAAAAATAAATAAATAAATAGATAAATAAATAAATAAATAAATAAAAGCGAGCCATAAAATAATAGTAAATGGGCTGAAATTTAGAGACTCCAGAGCACGATTTGAATATTATTTACCATATTCATAGGATTTATCTTTGTGTGTTTCACAATAAGGCTTGTATTTTTCTTCTAAACTTCACCCAGATTGCCTCACACTTCCTCTTACTGTCTGGGAAAACTAATGTTTACACTAGGGGAAAAACAGACTCAGGAAGATCTGCTTTCCTTGAGCTGGCCCAACTTTGAGGGAGAAGATGGAGAAACAAGCAAAGTCTTTACAAGTCAGAGGCTCATGGTGTGACTCCATCATTGTTATTCTAGGATCTTGGCTCTGTGGGCTTCAGGGACTAGGTACCATAGGAAGGCAAGCTGCTCACACCTCCTTTTCCTCCTGACCAGGCTTCTGTTTTACCTAGTACAGAGAATTCTGTGTTTCCAGGAAGCTTACTATAAAGAGTCATAAAATTCCCAGAGTACCTTTCAGAGCTATCTATGGCTCCAGGCCTCTTACTGGCACCTCACCAGTTCCTTTGTAAGAACAGCGTTTGTGTCACTTTACCAGGACAGAATCTTCTTAATCTTAACAACTCAATCCAGTACCCAGTTCACAATCATCCAGCTAGCACTGGTGTAATAGGGCCCAGATTTGAATCCAGATGGCCTACGCCTAGAGGCCACTGTGTTCTACAAATGCCTTAAATATAATCGTGAAGAGGCTGAAGCTATACTGCATGCATAGCCAGTGTGTTTGAAACTTTTCTTTTTATGCTAAGATCGGAGGCACCACTGCTGAGAGCCCATACTTCAAAATACATTACTTTCACAACTGCTGAGTACCCTTACTTCGATATACATTACTTTCACAACTGACCCCCAAGGGTCGCTGTCCCAAAATCTATCCAAGTAATAAAAAGTCACTTAAAAGCTTATGGCAGACTTCTTATTCCTTGAGAAAGGTGCCCTTCTGCATCAGACTTTTTAGAATCCTCTGTCATTCTGCACACAGGGGTGCCCCAACCCTGCAATTAACTCCGGTGCCTGCCTCCTTCATTTGCTAGATGCTTTGGGGAAATGAATCACCCTGGGAGGTACACCCACATATTTTCTCAGCATGTGTACACTTAGTTCAGAAAGAACACATTTGCAGAAAATAACAGGACCGTGTTCACCAACGGAGGGAAAAAGTGTAACTCTAGGTTCTAAAAAAACAGGCTCCCTTTCCCTTTCCCTGTAGCCTTGCAAGTCAGCCTTTCAGCTGCAGGGTTAGGGATGATTGCTTTCCTTTAATTTATTATTTGTGTTGCTGCTGTCTCTGGAAAGCTTTGAGCATCTGGAACAGAGGAAGACACAGATGCCCTGGAGAGGCAGGATCTTACTTTGGCTCTCCATGCTCTCCCTTCTTCACCTGGAGTCCCCAGAGCTTACCCACTTACCTGCATGCTGTAGTATATATGAGCTGAACTATATAAAGGACAATAAATTTTATCTCAGGGACAAAGAGATGAAAGCAGTTGGGGGTGCAGGGAAGAACAACAAAACAAAGAACAAAAACCTTCCCTGAGCCGAAGATTATCAAAGGATAGCCTGCAGCATGTGAGTATAAATGAAGTCATTCAGCAATCATTCAGCCCAGAGTGACAGGTCACCTGATCACTGTGAGGCACCATGGAGGATTTGAGAATGAACTCATGTGACAGATAGGTACTGTGCAGTTCTTACCCTCTGCCACTCCTCCAACTTGCTGCTTAAGTAAAATAAGTTGTGTGTTATCCAACCCTCAGGGAAGGCAAACCCACTTCACCTGATTATTTTGAGTCGGGTATCAGTAAGTGAGGTCGATGTGTGAAATCTAGGTAATCAACTCTTTTGTAAATTAGAAAAGTGCTGCAAACATGTCTTCATGTCTGTGCATGATCTCTTGCTGCAACCGCAGAAGAATGTAGTTGTCTCAGGGAACACGTGGCTTGCAAAACTATTTACCATCTTGCTGTTTGTAAAGAACACCTCTCAACCCAGCTGAGCTGTTGGGAGTTGATGGCTGTCGGAGGAAACAAAGTCGGTTTTCTTTAGGAGTGTGATCTCTAGCAGATTGTCTGTGCTCTAATAGATGGCCCTGTATCCATGCACACATAGGAGGCACTAAGTAGATTCAGAGGGTAATAAAAAATAAAAACGAGAGAGAGAGAGAGAGAGAGAGAGAGAGAGAGAGAGAGAGAGAGA